>NW_002987875.1:544948-582162 GCF_000006295.1 Pediculus humanus corporis | reverse complement strand
AATGTGAATTGTATGTTAATGCACTTAACTTTGGTAGTTCGTTGTTTATTTACACACTAACGCGATTATTTACAATTTTTATTTTATTTTTTTTTTGGAGGGAAAATGAGAATGAAACTTTTCTTCCCCTCCCCTCCCCCCCCTTCAATCCGCCCCTTGTAAATTTTTGAAAAGAAAAATTTTCTTTGGTCGTTAAAAATGATTTAAATTTTAAATGTCGGTCGATCCTTAATTCATTCATTCATTCATTCATTCATTCACTGAGAAATGTTCCATATCGTTTGAGTTGGAAAATTTGTAAATTGACCGTCTCCTCCCACGACTTGTGTTATTTGACTCCAGTTTTGTTGATTCCATTCGACTCCCGCTGGAATGGCTATGGCCGTCACGCCCATGTCGTTTCTCTTCCCTGCTTTTTTCACGTTCGACGTGAGTATGGTCGTCGGATGAACGACTTTTGCCATCGTTAACGGCACTGACACTCCGATGTTTGGCAAATGTACGTTCGTACCGTGTTGAAGTATCGTGTAATTTTGATTTCCCGTCACTGCGAACGAAATCATTTCAATTAAGTTTCCAAAATACCCTTCCCTAAATTAATTTATCGTTCATTTATTTACCTGGAGTTATGACGCCTATATTTTGATCGGTAACCGCATTCGTTATCGATACGTCGTCTGCTCTCCTTTGAACTAATATCGATTGAGAATCTTTCACTGGTCGAGGATTTGCATTTGTTGTTGTTGTTGTCGCGGCCGCAGCAGCTACGGCTGCTGCCGCTGAGGCATCTTGAACAATTATTTGACCATCTTGTACCCACGATACGTTGACCGGATCCCAAATGACTTGAGTTCCTAACAAAAAAAAAAAAAAAAAATCATCGTCATATTTTTCACATAATCGAATCCGAATTGACATTTATCCCCCCCCCCCATATTCTATCTAACCTTCCATAACGCTAGAAAGTTCTATGATTTGATTTTCGTTATTTTCTACTTTTGCTACGAACGCGTTTGCATTTATCTCTTCGCACGGTTCAACTTTAATTAATTTTTCAGTCTTAAATTGTTTCTTTTTAGCGGCAGCTAAATTTTTCTTTTCTAACGTGGCAGCTGATTTTAATTGTTTTTGTGTTATTTTATCAATGGCAGCCGTTATTAAATCTATAGGAACACCTGAAAAAAATTTATTATTATTATTATTAACAATCGTTATTTCCACGATGAATTATTAGGTCTCAAAGTGCGAGTATATTTAAAAGGAAAAAATTTTATTATTACCATCTTCTCTAGCTATGGAATCTTTGAGTTGATTGATAATACTTTTCAAACTATTACAACAACCTGTCAATATTGATATATTTGTGCATTTTGTTATTAATTCTGAATTTAACATGACCACAGCTTCTTGAAATTGTTCGTGTAATTTTAAAACTTTTTTTGCCGGATCAAATTGTCTTTGTTTTGGCTTTTTAGGAATTTTTAATTTCGCTTCATGATTATGAGATATGTCTAATGAGATTACTATACAATAACGATTAATCGATTCTACAGGTTTATTATTTAAAAAATCATTTTTTAACTGATCAATGGCCTGAAATGAATGAATCCAATTATTAAAAATGTTTAAACTTATTTAAAACCATAATAATAATAACTTTTGTGTGACATAAATCATACCACTTTTTTCTCTCTCCAATTATTTCTCGAAACTAAATAATCTTCACTTGGGAAAACTTTAATTTTTTTAACAGTCATTCTAGCTTGACAACCAATTTTTTTAGTTATTTTAGGTTTTCTCCTTTTTTTCGATAAAGGATCTCCTTGCCTAAACTGAAAAAAAAAATAGTAAAACAGTTAACCAAGTTTGGTTAGTTTTGTGAAAAACGAAAATTAGTTTTTCGACATTTGTCTTAAATTTTTCAAAACAAACCATTTCATCCGGATATTGTTTAGAACCATAATATTTAATTCCCTGTGAGCATGTGTAATAAATAGTCGTTTCAACTGTAAAAGGTGAACCGAAAAAAGGTACTGAAACATCTGAACTACTTTTAAACATGAGACTTCCTCTTCCTGGTAACTGTTTTTCTTTTTTGGTGTTATTGTCATCATCATCTTTATCATTACTATTATCAGTCTTGCCTTTGGAATTTTTACCTGAAATTTTTAACAATTCATTAACTCGCATGAACGATTCATTTTTCAATTTTAATTTTACACATTTATTCATATTAAACCCCCATTCAAATTGTTTATAGGAATTAAATGTAACATAACAAAAAAGACAATATTAATAATAACTAATTAATTAATTAATTAAACATCAGTTAAATTAAATCTTTTTTTAAAAGAAAAATAAATTACAAGTTCTCCTCATTCATTAATAATTTAAATTTTTTGAAAAATCGTTACGTGATAAAAGTATAGCGTAGATTGATTGATTTATTTATATAATTAACATACAATTTTCATTTTTGATTTTGATCATACAAACAAGTTCAAATGTTTAACTTTATTAATACATAGATTTAGAAAGAAAAAAAAAAAAAAAAAAATGTATTAATAAAATTCAGTCTTTTACCTTTTCCAGAATATGATTCTTTTCTAGAACTCCTTATCGTAAAACTATAACCGAAATTTTTTAAGGCAGCTCTAAATTCTGTATATTTATCATCTGAATCAATTTGTCCAGTTGCAAAATTACCTTCTACCTGCAAATTGTCTATGTACTGTGTCAACAGATCAACAAACTTCGACATGTTTGTTATGACACTGCCTTCTTTATTACCCTCTTACCGTTTGAATTTTTTAACGATTAATGCGATCTCTATCGGGAATTTTTAAAAATAAAAAAAAAGTTTATTAAATTTTTTTTAAATTTAAATTTTGTATAAATTCATAGTGTGTTTATTTTTTCATTTGAATAATTTTACATTCCGGGGGGGGGTAGGGGTAGGGAGAGGGGAGGGGGTAACGTGGTAAATAATAATAATAATACATAATTTTATTAATTCTATATAAAAAAAAAAATAACAAACGATCATCCGTCGAATCATCATCATCATCATCATCATCATAATTTATTTTTTTCATTCGATTCTTTTTCCCATTAATTTAACAGTTTTAGTGGATTCGATTTTAAAAACGACCTCACCATTTTCATCTTTATAATCATCGTAAACAATTTCCGCCAATAATTCAAATCCGGCTTTCGTAGCGGCAATTTGCGATGCAATAGCAGTGAAAACCGTTACCGTTGATTTTATTCCCGTTGCTTTACATAGCGGAAATCTGAAACGTTATCACACTCGTACATATCGCTGATAAGTCGAAGGTTAAAAAAAAAAAAAAAAAAAATTCGGCATTGAGTTTTAATAGGCTTTAAATATTTGTAAATGTCTGTGGAAAAAAAAAAAAAAAAAAACTTTTATTGACCTTGCTTTAAGTATTTCGTGACCTAAATTATGTCCTCTGAACGCAGGATGAACGGTCAACCCCAACGCATATAAAAATTCATTAACCCCATAATATTTATAAGGATCATTCATTTCTTCTATTTTTTCTAGAATTTTAAATATTTTTCGCGTTTGTTCTGATACGTTCTGAAAAATTAAAAATTTTTATGTGGCACCCTTATTAAATAATAATAATAACGATAAATTTTTTAAGGTACGTACCTTATCATCATCATCACCTTCTTTTTCACCTTTTGTTATGACACCCGTTATGTTACAACCTGCCAATAGGGGTAAATTCCCATCTCCTAATTCGTTTAAATTTTCAACGATGGCGATCAATACCATTTTTTTATTTAAATATTCATGGATGTATTTTAAAAATGCTTGAACGTCGTTATTGTTCTTTTTAAAATCTGTTCATATTCAAATAAATGAATGAATGAATGATTGATTGAATGAATGAATGAATGAATTAAAATTAAAGGATTATTATTATTATTACTTATGCTTTTCGATAGAGGTTCATCCCTTAAAAAAAAATCCGTTACGATTTGAATGACTTGATCTCTCCATTCTTCTGTAAAATCTTGTATTATAAATTTTGGTTTGATTCCGTTGGCCATAGGTTTATTACTTTCGTATTTAGACCACGTTGTAGGTATTGGTACGTTTTTAGGTCTTTCCCAAGTCAAATTCGGACTCATATTTTTTTTTTTTTTTTACCTTAACGAAAAAAATAATTTCCCAGTGTCAAAAGAACAAAAAAAATATTGCAAATTTTTGGCACAAAAAATTATTTAAAAAAACATAAAATGTCGTCGACCCAAATTTTTCTTTTTTTTGGCACTTTTTAAATTTATTTTATTTTTAAACAAAAAAAAAAAAAAAAACAATTTCCGTGTAAAATAAAATAAGAAACGATTATTACGCGGTAATCGAATCAATTTGTTATTAGATACCAATTCAAAATCGATAATAATCTAATTCCACGTCAATTTTTTTTTTAAATTTTAATTATTCAAATTACATTTCATTTATAAAACATTTTTTTTTGTTTACCGCTTGTTTAACAAAAAAAAAAAATCGTTTTTGCAAATTTATGCGTTGACGTAAAATAGTCGTAATAATAATAATAATAATAATAATAATAATAATAATAATAATAATAATAATAATAATAATAAACAAGGTAACACGTATATTTATTTAATCACGGTTTGATTGTCATGATAAAAAAAAAAAAAACGTTTTCAAATAGTCGTCGACACGATACAAAAATTTATGATGTATTATTATTATTATTATTTACTTTTAGTGATAACGTACGCAGGTAGTAGTTATTGCGACAAACCCAAAAAAATAAATAAATGAAACCATTTATTATTAATATTATTATTAACACTATTTCTTATTTATTTATTTTTTCTTCGCGTTTCTCATCATCACTCAAAAAAATATTAATAATAATTAAATATTTAATTGAACTACCTCGATCGAAACTTGTTTTTTTTTTTTTTTAACGAGCCAGTATTATTATTATTATTATTATTATTATTATTATTATTATTATTATAATTATTATTATAAAATTATTTCTGAATCATTCATTTATTTATTGATTTTGTTTTAAATGTTTTGAATTTCGCGCCAAAATTATTTCATATACATAAACACGTTAATATACAAAAAAAAGAAAAATTTGTTCGTTTTTTTTCCCCCAATTTCTCGACGTGATAATAATAATAATAATAAAGGGTAGAGAGAGAGGGAGGAGGAGGACAGGAGAGGAGAGAGGGGGGAAAGGTGTAGAACGAACATAATAATAATAATACACGAGACGACGATTTAAAAAAAAAAAAAAAAAAAAAAAATTTCGCAAGGTGACTTATTAGCAGAATTATTTTAAAAACATTTTTATGACTTTTTTTTTTTAAATAACAATAACAAAATTATCGTTAATTCACTTACGAAATAATAATAATAATAATAATACGAACGCGAAAAAAAAAAAAAATTTTTAAACAACAACAACAACGACAACAACAACGACGACGACGACAACGACAAACTCGTTAATATGTTGAATATAAAAAGAAGACTAAAAAGTGTAAATAGAATTTTTTTTTTTTTTTTTTTTTTCAATACCAATTCACGACGTTTTAATTGATAATTGATTCAGTGCCGCATCTTATAATTTTTTTCCATCTTTTTTTTTTTAAATTTAAATCTAAACCGCACTCATAATAATAATGATAATAATAATATTAATTCCAAGACGGGAAAAATAATAATAATAAAAAACGAACAAACGAAAATTTTTTTTTTTTTGTAAATCAGTTTAATGAATTATTTATTTATTTATTTATTATTTCGAACAATGAATTAATAATAATAATAATAATAATAATAATAATAATGTAATCGTGTATTTATGAAATTTAAATTTAAAACAAAAAAAATTGTATTATTATTATTATTATTATTATTATTTGACAAGTAAAATTTTTTTTTTTTTTAATAAAAGAAAATTTTTCTTATTATTATTATTATTATTATTATTAATTTTTTTTTTAAGTTTGAGGCCCCGAATGACATTTTAAAGTTTTGAATTTAAGAAAATAATAATAATAAGAATAATAATGATAAATGTAAATAAGCTGCCCCACCGTCGTAAAACGATCATAATAGTAATAATAATAATAATAATAATAATATAAAATCCAACGTTTGTTGTACGTACTCTGCGTACGTATATTTTACTTTATTTATTTATTTATTTATGTATATACATGTAAAAATTTGTCTATTAAATACTATTTTTTTATTTATACGTGACGATACTATTTAACGATAAATAACTATTTCAATAATTAATTAATAAGTTTAATAATAACAATCCAAATCAAATTTAAAAAAAAAAAAAAAAAAAAAAAAACAAAAATCAAAAAATTATTTATATGTACATGTAATTATTATTATTATTATCTGAATGCATTTTTCAAACACTCTTAAAAAACAAAATGGAGTCGTCATTTATTTAAAATTTTTTCCAACATTTTTTTTCTATATTTATTAATTATATAAAAGGAGAAAAAAAAACGGCCGCGAAAAACAGACGAAAATTCGGGCGCGAGTTCGGAAAATTCCCTTTTGTTTACTCAGTTTAAAAAAAAAAAATGGCGGAAAAATAAACCGGAAACGATTATATTCATATCCGGAGTGCAAATAACATTAATATCGTATCATCACGATATATCGCGATAAACGATCGTTTACCATTTTCATTTTTATTTTTTAAATAAATATACATTTGACAAAATGACGTAATTAATAATAATAATAATAATAATAATAATAATAATAATAATAATAATAATAATTGAAAAATAATTGTTTTAAAACAAAACAAGAAAAAAAAAAAAAAAATTAATTCGAATATATATATGCATGTGAAATGATTATGTCGTAAACATTAAATTTAAATTCTGTTTTTTTTTTTTTAATATAATTTTTAACGTAACTTTAATTAAATACATTATCTATTATTATTATTATTATTATTATTATTATTACTATTGAATTTATTTTTAATAAGATATAGAACGTGGTTAACACACGTTATAAATACTAAAAAACGTGAATGAAAAAAAATCAAAAAATCATTTTAAATGAATTTTTTCTTTTTCTTTTTTTTTTTTATTTATTTAACAATATTATTTGTCGTCTGCTTTCGTATTCATTTGTTTTTGTTTTTAAATTTTTCCAAGAAAAATAATCAAACCTTTAGCAAAAAAGAAAAAGAAACGAAAACAAACTACATAATTTTATTTTTTATTTTATTTTTTAATTTCTTTTAACCTTCCATTCATTTTCGTTTAATTTAATTTTATCTATGAGTGTATCAATCAATCAATCAATCAATCAATCAATCAATCAATCAATCGATCAGTAATTGAACCAATAATTATTTCTATTTTTACAAAATAAAATCAGGGCCTCGTTAAAAAAATCAAAATGAATTTTTTTTTTTTGCATTTTTTTGCATTTTTTGCTACTTTTTAAACTTTAGTAGTAGCGTCATCATTATTTGTAGTAGTAATAATAATAATAATAATTCGGTATAATAATTAATAAATTTAATCATTTTTTTAAATATTATTATTCTATATATCAAAAGGAAGATCGAATCAAACTTTTATTTAAAGTTTAATTGTAAAAATTTTTTTTTTTTTATTACCTGAATTATTATCATCATCATCATCATCATTATTATCTTTTCGGGACGTGATAATAACGTGACGTTTTTATTTTTTTAAATTGATTTTCAAAACTCATATATAAAAACATAATTTCAAATTTTTTTTTGTTTTTTTTTTAAAATCATTTCCGGTTAGACTTTAATTTATTCATCATCATCATCATCATCTCTAATTGTAATTTAATCACAGTGCAACTTTATACACAACTGAATTTATTTATTTTTTATTTAGTTTTATTATTATTATTATTATTATCAAATTACAGATCTATTTTTTTTAGATATTCATTTATTTATTTATTTATTTATTATCATTATTATTATTAAAAATAAATTTATCGATTTGATTTTATCTCTTTACTTATTTCCCTCTCGAGAAAAATTGTTAAAAAAAAATTTTTCGTTTTTTTTTTTATAAAAAAATTATCGTTACAGACGCAACAACAACACGTCGGTGTCAAAAAAAAAAAAAAAACACCGACGTAAAAAATAACGATAATAATAATAATATTAATATTAATAATAATAATAATAATAATAATAATAATAAAAACAACAATAACACAAAGTCAAAAAATATCATTTATAAATGATTTCAACATTGTTTTTTTTTTTTTTTTAAATATATATATATATATACATATTAATGAAATTCGTGCACGTGCACGCGTGTGAATGTGTGTTTACACACGTGCACACTCATGCATGTAAATATATATATATATATATATATTTTCAATATAAAAATATTCTTTTTATTCTCTCTCTCTCTCATTTATATATAAAAAAAAAAAACAATTAAAACTTTTGACAAATCGTTATTTGCCATAATCATCATCATCATCATCATCATTTTTTATTCTCTCTTACAATAATAATAATAATAATAATAATAATAAAATTGTACTTAAAAGACTCTCTCTTTTTTACTTATTAAAATAAAAAATATATATATATATTGATCGAAGCAAATTTATATAAATAAATAAATAATAATAATAGCAAAAAAAGAAAGAATCAACGATAATATAAACAATATCGTTGTTGTTAAACCGGAAACAGCAAAAATAATAATAATAATAATAATAATAATGATTTGCTTCGACCAATATTTAATTAAAAAAAAAAAAAAACGAAAAAAAATTATAAAATAAAAACAGTCTTTTATCTTCTTCTACTTCTACTTCTTCTTTCTTTCTCTTTCTATTCCATTAATATTAAGAATAGTTAATATTATATAAATATATATATATATATAAATTACATACGTACACTCATATACAATCTCCTCGTGTACATATTATATATACATATTTTTTATTTATATATATATATATATATTTCGTTCGCGAATTATTCCCCATATTAATATTTAACCGTTAAAAACGATAGAGAAATTTTTTCCTTTATTATTATTATTATTATTATTATTATTTAATATTATTAATTAAAATCGATTATTAACGTGTATTCTCACGTGAACTTTGCTCGTGATTAATCATTTTTTTTTTCTACGCGGCCTTCGACGATTCCTTCCTTCCTTTTTTTTTTCATGCATAATTATCATTCGTAATTTAATAATAATAATAATTAATAATAATAACTAATAATAATAATAATAAAAACTACGCGCAAACGTTTCACGTTTTTTACCGCGTTCGATTGGCACATTTTTTTTTTTTTTTAAAAAAATTCTATCGTCCGTAGCGAGAGGAGATAGTTTCCGTTTCCGCTTTTCAACGCTTCGCGACTTCCTATTTTACGTTGCCTTTTTCGAACGATTTCATCATTCGTTTTTTCCCGCTAAAAAAAAAAAAAAAAAAGGAAAATGTGATTCCTCGAATCGCATTTTCAAAAAAATTTTGTTTCCCCTCCCCCATTCGTTGAATCCGCCATTTTCAATTTTTAAAAAATTTCAGAAAAATTAATTATTTATTTATTATTTTATTTTTATCATTTATTATCGTTCAACTTTTCGCGATTTGAATTAACCGCGTTTTTTTTTTTTTTTTTTCCGTTAACGTAAATATTATTTATCATTTTTTTGTTCATTTATATTTCTTTATCTATTTATTTTTTTACTCTAGGGGATTTTTTTCTTTCTTTTTTTTTTCATTTGCTCTCTCTTCGTTTAATCCCTTATAAACATATTTTTTTTTCTTCTTTAAAAAAAAAAAAAAAAAATCTAATCGTTAACTAACTTAAACTAATCTAAATATTAGAATTACAAGTAGTAGTAGTAGTAGTAGTAGTGGTAGTCATCAATTAAAAAAAATGTAATTAAACAAAATAACAAAAAAAAAAAAAAAAAAATTGTTTTTTTTTTTTCTCTTTCTTTTTCTTTCTTTCTTTCCCAAATCACAATTCGTTTCATTTCTCTCTCTCTCTCTCTCTCTCTCTCTCTCTCTCTCTAATGGAACACTCCGCGTTCCTTTCAAATAATAATAATAATAATAATAATAATAATAATAATAATAATAATAATAATAAAATTATCGATTCGCAAAAAATAAAATAATATGACTACGACAAGAGTAAATATATTAAACTGTCCTTTTTTTAAAAAAAAAATTAAAAAAAAAAAAAAAAGATTTAAATGGTAAAACTTGGACCACGTTTTTTTTCTTTTTATTTTCTTCCCCCCCCCTCCGTCAGCGAGTAGTGAGCGACGCTGTCGGGATAAGGAGCCTGATAGAGAGAGAGAGAGACTTTTAGTCGACCGCGTGATCCCCTTGACCCCTTTCCAATGAAACGGCCGCAACTTTATTTTCAATCTCGTTCGTGGATGCATCTTCAAATTGTTCGACAGCTTCTTCCGAGCTCGACGTTCCCAATGTATCCCTGTACCAAAGACAGAAACAGAGGAATAAAGTAAACACGGGTTGTTCCCGATGAGTCATTAATACTAATAATAATAATAATAATGATTTTTTTCTCACCCCATTTTCTCTATATTCGTATTTTCGTCTGCTCCGCTTCTCCCTCTCGTCGTCTCCTTCTTTTTTTCCAATTTTTTATTTTTATTTTTTTTTATTCCAGGTCCGAGTCTCTTTTTGTAAAGTCCTTTGACGGGAACTCCCGTGGGACAATAGTTTGCAAAAACTAATTTATCAGAATGATAATTTCCTCTGTTGAACCGCCTCATTTCTTCTAAAACCGGAACCTAAACAAGGTAAGAGAGAGGGGTGGGGGAGAAAAGAAAAACGTCATTCGTATTTCAGTTCAATAACGGGGAGGGGGGGGAGAGAAATGGGGAAATTAAAATTAAAAAACTTACTTGTGACGTAGGCATTCTAGGCCGGCTCAGCGAATAATTCGGGCCCCAATTTCCGACGACGATTCCGGCAACCTCTAATTGACCGCCCCTCGATGGTATCGGTCTCCTTGGAGGACCTCTCGGATTCAATCTCCTGGACACGTCTAAATCAGCCGGATGCAATCCGGCCGGAGGAATATTCGACACGGTAGGATATTGAACTCCTGAAAAACGGTTCATTGATTTCCGTTAAAACGTCATTTTATCGATTCGTCAAGCGTACCTAGTAAATGCATTATTATTATTTTTTTTTTACCAGGCATGGCAGGGATTCTCCTCCGGGCATACTGAACGTTAAGATTCTCCAAAATAGCATAACGCATTCTCTCGACTTTCACTTGCATATCTAAACTATGATTACACAATTCCTACAACAAAAAGAAGAAACCTCTTGAAATTGCGCCTGATACATTCGTCATAGGCAAAAAACGACATTAATATAATGACGAGGACGTCGATTTCGAAAAAAAAAAAAAAAAATCATTTATACGAACATGAAGAGATTTCACGAGGTCCGTTTTGGCTAGAATATTATGAAATAGTTTTCCGTCGAAATACAACCAGGGGCAGCATAGAAGCCAAGGGATGGGAGCTCCGCATGCATCGTTAACCAACAGAGCCATTTCGACGCCTTGCATGAATAACGAAGCCAATTGAACGGCTCGACTGGAAACGAGTTGCAATTGAAGGTCCTGAGTGAATTCGGCATTCATTAGATCCGGAGAAAAAGCGGTAACTATAAAAGCATCGAGTTCTTGACGTCTCAAAATCGGAGGTTTCACTTGAATCAGGTATCTATGAAATTAATATCATCATTTTTAATCGATCAAAACCCGAATCGCACGACAATTTCGAACGTTTTCTCCTCAACGGCCGTACCTGAGAACGCACGCCATTATTATTAAATGCTGCGGAACGTAGGAAGGACAAACCATAAAAGTCCGATCCGATTTCATACAAGTCAAAAACGCTCTTAATTTTCTTCTCATTTCGTCGACCGTTCCCCTATACAATTAAATTTTTTCTAATTAATTTCACTATCATCATCATCATCACTCTTAAATTCGAAACTTACGCAAACCAAAGCCTTTGAACGGTAGGTACGGCCCAACCTACAGGTTCGGCTTTAACTATATCAGGTTCCGTGTATTGATTTACAGCCGTGCAAACCCATTCTCTAATTAATATTTCTGGTGAGTTATTAGCGGCCTGATCATCTTAAACAAAAAAAAACGATCCGTTATGTCGAAATCAATCAGATTTAACGGAAAAAATTAATTAATTAATTTTCACTCGACTCACTATTTCCGTTTTCTTTGTTATCCTTATTTGCCAAAAACATTCTATGGTGCAAATTAAATAATATCGCGTAAACGTTTTGCCTTATGGGCTTATAAACAGAATGTATACTTTGCCATTCCCGACTCGTGTCTTCTTCGATTAGAACGGGAAGTTTGATTTCACCCTAACAAAAAAAACGACCGTTATTATTATTATTATTATTAGCGAAACAACACCTTTAGTTTTACCTGAGTCAAAATTTGATATATGAGAGGAGACATGAGTCCTTTTTGATGCCTTTCACATGCAGTTCTGAGGACTTCCGGAGGAACAGGCGGAATTTTAGCTTGTTTAAGAACATTGGAATTGATGATATTCGTACTCGACTGCAAAAATTAACAAAATCAAAAAAATTTTTGTTTTCTTTTTCGGTAAATCGAATAATAATAATAATAATAATAAAACCGTACGAATACCTTTGGAGGTGATGAGGCAGCAGTACCATTGTTTCCATTCAAAAAAGTTTCCTCCGACTCGAAACCCTTTTTTCTATCCGTTTCGTTTTTCGTTTTATCCATTTCGGGTTCGGCCATGACCGAGTTAAATTTAACAGGTTGAGCTAATGCCGTTGCTCGTTTGTAGGCCGCAACGCTTCCCGCCTGAAACGTACGTTAAATTATTACAAAACGCTGCACGCTGCTGTCAATGCACGATAAAGAGACAACCATTTAATTTTTTACCTCGCTTTCCACCGTTTCCGAGGCAAATTTTGAACTATCGACTTCATCATTATCATCCCCTTGTTCGCTACCCGGTATCTTTTTCTTCTCATCAATTTTCTGCATTTGCATTTTGTTTTTTACGTCTTAAAGAGAGAGAAAGAGAGATAGAGAGATAGAAAATTAATTAATTGATATAAAACAGTCACTTGGGATATGAATTAAACTCACTTTTTCTCGGTCTGTATTTAAGAAAACCGTCTTTGGTACCGTTAAGATAATACTGAACACTTTCGACAAAAGCTTGCCTTCTTTTTTGAACGTTACTATTGCCCGGACCAAATATTTCTACGGCGAGGGCTTCCAAATTTTCCGTATTTTCCAATGTCTTTACGTACGCCGCAACTTTCCGAATGGTTTGGTCCAATGGATTCTAAATGTACGTCACAATCAATTTTTTTTAATTTCTACTTGTAACCATGATATCAATGTTACATTGTTTGTGGGATCCCTCCCCCCCCCTACCTTGCTTGGAGAAACTCCAATTTTTTTGTGAAACTGTGATAACTGTTCTTCTGATAATAAATAATTTCCAAGTAAAGCTGCAAGAATACATAATTTTTCTGATGTTAGCTCGAGTCCTTTGGCTAACTGTGAAATGAGGAACTCTTTAGTTTCGATTAATCCCTAAAAAAAAAAAGGATAATAAATATTAATTTTCGAATTGTCAAATGTTTTTTTATTTAAACTGACTAAATAATAACTAACCTTAAGTGTTAATTTTAGATTTGCGGCGCTAAAATATCTCGGAGGATCGAAAACAATATATTCGGCATCGTCTCCTACGATACCGTGTAAATTATTTTCCCGGCAGTAAGCAAGAACTTCTTGATGATGATCATCCATTGAACAAATCTAACAAAATTAGAATAACAAACATTAATTTAATGAAAAATATATAAAAGCATAAGAAAGCAAATTATGTTGGTATATATTACCACTGGCACATTGCAATATCTAAGAACCATTCGCAAGGCAGTGACCAAACCGACAGGTGGAATCCACCAAACTTTTGGAGGAGGAGTTCCTTTGTTCTGAATATGTCTCAAAACTAAATTAGCTTTAACTTTATTTTTAAGCTGTTTTTGAGTCCATTCATTAAGTCTTTGAGGTTCAAGAGCTCCATTAAAAGCGACAGTCAATTCAATATTTCCCTTTTGACATGAAACAATCAAATGAGAAAGATACTGAAACATTCGATTCCACTGTCCACCACATGTCCAGTCTAAAATAAAAGTATGATATCAAAAGTTCATCATTCGGTAAGTGATTATTAAAATTTGTTTCAATTTATAATTTAAATATAAATAATAAAAACAATTTGATATGATAATGATTATTATTTATTTTAAATAATACAACAAAAGTAATTAACTTTTCATTTTTAATTTTGTTTAGAGAAACAAAATGATAATTACAATGAATAGTTTTTTGAGATAACCCAAAACTAATTGTAAGAAATTAAGTTGTAAGAATTCCAAAGACATTTTGAAATTCTTACCTATCAATGTTTTAAATGAAATGCGCGCCAGAAATAATAACAATAATAATAATAATAATAAGGAAAAGAAAACAAACCTGAAAAGTATCCACCGTACAGCCTATCTAAACAGCATTCAGCATCCAAAACTAAAAACAACTTCTTACTATTTGGCTTATTTCTATTTTGTTTATTAGGGCGAGAAAAACTACGAGCAATCTTTAAAAGTTCAACTGATACGGCACCTCCTTCCACGTGTTCTGCTTCAAGGAAATTTTGTAGGTTTTGCACCCCCATTGTGAATATTCAATTCAAAAAGACTCACCACAACAAATAATAAAATATTTCTTAAAAACTGATTGGAGTTAATAGAAAAAACCTGTAAAATAACAAAATAAAACGGCTTATTTAAACATGTGAGGAATTAAATGGCTTGAATTGAGAAAAACGAACCGGCTTTTGATCAACGCCATTTTGTTTAGACAAGGCGAGGCAACAAATGATTTCAAAAACGAAATTTCACCTTAGTCTTAAAGAGAATAAAAACGAATATAACGCGATTAAACACTATTATTATCTTGATTTATTTTTAATATGTAAATCAAAAGTATTATTTAAAACTTACATATTAAAGAATCTCTAAACACGAAAGAACATGTTCAAGATGAGAATGGCCATTAAAACAGTGCTTCCTGCTTAGTGACACTCGGCATTCCTCTGCTTACCGGAAATAACTTATTTTCGTTTAATAACGGTTATTAAAACAAAATCTCTGTGTGTTTTTTTATTTAATTTTAAAGTTTTAAATATAAAAAATAAAAATTGCAAAACAGTTAACGTTAATTATTTTAAAAAAGTGATAATATCGCGTTTGATTTTCATAAAAAAAAGTTCACTATGACTTTTTTGTGGTGGCAATAAGCTTTTTAAAAATCGCGCAACCGGAAAAGCGTTAAAAACTTTGAAAAGGCCAACAGTAAGTTTTAAATTTAATTATTATAATTTATAATTTGTTCGGTGTAGTGTTAAAAAGTTACGTTATAAATAAGTGTTTGTGATAAAAAGTGTCCTTAAGTTGAATAAAATAAATGTGTAGTTGCATTATCGATGCAGACGAAGAAAATATTTAGAAATGTAACGTTCTAAAACGGAGGAGAAAAAATTCAGGTAAGTGGCTTTTTATAATTACATCTATCCTATAAAAAAAAAAAGAAAATTTTCGCATGAAGAATAACGTATCGAATCATTATTAAATATAATTTAGTTTAAACAAATTATAACAAACAGATTATGATAAAACAATAATTACTTCGTATCGTGCGGAGGGTGGGAAGAGAGGGGGGAACCAAAAAACTTTGAAACGATGAGAACTTTCACTGACGCCATTTTGGATTTTTATATGTACGCATATATAATCATGTATGTTAATGTTACATAAAATCTTTCTAGAATGTTCTTTGATTTATCCGTGGCGGTGGTGGTGATGGTGTTGGTGGGGGGGTGGGGGGCTAAAATATTTCTCTTTTAATATAAATTTAATAGACGAAATAAAATTTTAAAAAAACCGTTGATGAATAATTAAAAAATTATTAATTAATGACGAAAATATATATATATGTAGGAATGATGAGAATTGTGACGTCACGTTGCGTGTGAAAAATTCCACACAAATAATAATAATAATGATTAACACGTTAATATTTTTTTTTTTTTTATCATCATCATTATTATTTTCGCGTTTGCATTTGAAATGAAGGAATTAAATTAAATAGGTTTTTAATAAATAAATAAATACGCAAACAAAAATAATAATAGTCATAATAATAATAATTATTATTATTATTAATTTTTAAAAAATTGTCCATCATTTTTTTTTTGCGAGAAAAAAATAAAAATAAAAACGGAAATTTAATAATAATAATAATAATAATAATCATATAAACAAAATAAAAATAAAAAAACAATAATAATAATAATAATAATAATAATTAAAATAAAAATCAATTTCTAAAATGACTAATATTAATTTACATACATATATACACATCTAATATTAAAAAAAAAAAAAAAAAAATAGTAATAGTAGTAGTAGTAATAATAATAATAATAATAATAATGATAATAATAATAAAATTATTATTATTATTATTATTATTACATGCTAAAGAGATAGCAGTTTTAACAGTTTTTAATTTTTTTCTGTTTTTTTTTTTTTTTTTTTTTTTTTTTTTTCGGCGAGTCTAGCTTGCCGAATTATTCCAACAACGAAAGAATTATATATCTGAAGGGGGAGGGAGGGGAGGGGGAAGAAAAAAAATAATAATGATAATATTAAAAAAGGAAAAAGTAGGAAATTCTTCATATTCACATTTAATCCATAGAATAAATGCGTCATCAAAGTAAGATCCGATTACAAAAAAAAAAAAAATAATAATAATGATAATACGGGGGGGGGGGGGGGAAAGGGAAATCCATCCATTTTTTTTTTTTTTTCTTATTCTGTCGCGGATCTTTCTTTGAAAGCTTTGTAATAATAATAATACTTATAAGGATTATGTATAGGCAAGAGGCCCGGTTTTTTTAATTTATACATAAACACATACATACATACATATATGTATGTCGTTTTTTTTTTTTTTTTTTTTTTTTTTTTTTTTTACAACGAAAGGTTTAAATTTAAAGCTACACAACCATTTTATCTATAGTAAAATTTTCTCATCTGAATTTTTTTTTGCAAAATACACGCACCCACGCACTCACACACACACACACACAACCATGCACACGCAATAAGAGACTCAAATAATTATCATTTCATTATATATATATATATAAAAAAAAAACATGTGCATGCGTTCGTGTACATGTTTACACGCGTGTACGCATGCACGTGCATATTTAAATTTACGTCTAATTTGATATTTTGTTTTAAAATACTGTTTTTTTTTTTTTTTGTTTTCGCGGTCAATTAATATTATTAATTATTCGTCAACGGTTCGTTCTTAGGTTAGATATTTCATTTAACGTACGCGAATAATATCCATCTATCTTTACAATAATTTTTTTTTTTTCTTCTGCTTTCTGAACGACATAAATACGTGTAAGCTCTCAAAAGTGAGCCTCTCTCTTTTTTGTTGAGAAATCGACGCGAACGGAAATTTCGTTAGCAAAAACGTGGTCAAATTTTTTTGACTTTAGTTTTTCGTGTGATGTAAGAATGCACCACACCGGTGGTTCAACTGTTGTTGTTCGTATTGGTGCTGCTACCACCGCCACTAATGCTGCTGACGTTTCCACTCGCGTTCGATATGCTCAGATTTCCCGGGAGGGAATTAGTATTTTGACTGTTGCTGGAGGGATTACCGTACATGCCGTACCCGGTTGCAGGCATGTAAGGATTGAAATTAGGCCGGTAAGGATAATTCGGATAAGGAGAATTGTAAGGGAAAAAACTGGGAGTGCTCGAACTCGTGTAGGGTGGACGAGAATACGGAGCGGTGTAAGGATTTTCGGAATTTTGAAAAGTCGTTTCCGGTCTGTGAAAAGCACTGTACATTGAATTGTCGTACGAGGATTGTTGACTTTGAGCCGAAAGAGAAGAATTTGTGCTGCTGCTGCTGCCGCTTCCGCTTCGAGATTGTTGACTCGAATGTTGAGAAGTTTGATTTTGATTCGAGAGTGAAAATCCTTGACTATTGAAGCTAGCTGTACTGGGATAATTGTAATGATACGGATAAGGATTCGGATATGGTGGGTACACGGAGGAAGTGTTCACTGGAGGAGGATTCCTGGACGAGGATGAATTTTGTACGTTTTTAGAAACTGAATTAGAATGAGAATGATGAGATGAATGTGAATTTTCTTTTCTTTTATCTGTTTGCTGAGGTTGTGAAGATGTTTGCGGTGGCGGTGGTTGTTGTGGCTGTGGCTGTTGTTGTTGTTGTTGTGACGATTGTTTCTGTTGTTGTGGTTGCGATTGCTGATGCTGAGATTGTTGTTGCTGCTGATGAGAAGATTGTTGTTGCTGCTGATGAGAAGATTGTTGTTGCTGAGAATTTTGAGATATCACGGAAGAATTTCTACTCGACGGATGATTGTAATGACCAGGGGGGTAAAATCCATCGTACGGCGGCATCAAAGAACTAGGACTTGCACCGTAAGCATAATATCCCGGAAAATAATTCACGTAGGGATCCACGGCCGGATACGATGATTGATTCATCAACCAATTTTGAATGTTTTCATTTCCCGTCGATTGTCCGACACTCGCGTTTATCTCCGTTTTGTCTTCCTTATTTTCGCTTCTGCTTTCACTTTTTTCCTTTCTTATTTCCTCAATGGGAGATGGATTTTCTTTAACTTGACTAGTGAAATTCTGCCGATAATCTTTCAGTGGATTCATTGATAAATATTTAACTTCGGATTCTAATTCTTCTTTACTAGCACCGTCGCTTATTTTTTCCGTCACTTTCCTTAATGTTTCTAGAGAGTCAGTCAATTCGGATTTGGGTTCCGGTTTGTGTTCAGTCTTTTCATTTGAAATATTGACAATTTTGTCGTGAATTATTCGTGGATTTTCCGTCATAGTCATAGATGACGACGATGACGTCGTCGTCGTCGTGGTCGCAATTTGTTCCTTATTGATAATTTTATCTTCTATAATGGTTGGCTCACTCGCATCTAATTTTTTATCCGATGTTATCGTTATGTCTACTTCCGGTATAACTTTTTGCTTGTCTTCCGATTGCGAATTATTATTGAGTACAAACGGTTTCGCTTTTCCCATAATCTGCCTAGATCTCGCCGCATTTATGTTGACGGTAACTTTTTTGTCTGCGAATTTCATGACGGGCTTTACGAAAGGTTGTTTCAATAACCCTGGTCTACCGGCTTGAGAAATTTTCGGAGATGTTCCAACGTTGGGAGTCGTATTCGTTTTTAACGATGATTGTTGAACCGAAGTAGACACATCTACAAGAAAAAAAAGAGCACTCAATTGTTGAATTTGTCTTCAACTTCTCTTCTTTCTTATTGACTTACGGCTTAAGATAAAACAAATCAATCACCTTTTTTGCCTTCTTCGTTTTTCGCGTTACCTCCGGGCCCGTTTTGTCCTACTTTAAAAGCTGATCTTATGGCAATTATTTTTCCATTTTCCAATTGCATGTAAATACCTTTCGGCGATTTCAACACCATGACCCTTTGTCCCGCTTTTAAAACTATCGATGTTTTTTCGGGGGAGCTGGTCGGTATAACGACATCTTAAAAAACAAAAATTAGTGAGACAAACCCAATACGTTGAACTGTTTAACAAACAAAATCCTCGTTGACACTCACCCAAAGGCAGCGTCATTTCTTGCGCAGACATTCCCTGTTTTTGCCAAACATCCGCGGGTATCCATTTCGTTCCTCTTTGCATTTGAGGAGATATTCTCATGTTCATTTCACTTTGCATAGGTCTCACGCTTGCGATGGGTTTGACGAAATTTCTATTTAAAAAAAAATTTTTTTTTTTTGATTTTTCCAATTCGATCCAACCAACTTTATTCATAATAATAATAATAACAAACACAAAATCTCACCTTTGATTCGCATTTGGAAAATACGAATAAATACTTTTAGGTTGATTGGCAGCTTGTTTTTCCAATTCGTAGGATCTTTTAGCAAGTCTTTTCTCGGCTTGTGATAATTTTTTCTCTTTTCGATCGATAAGGAGAGACTCGTGCTTGAACGGTTCCTAATAATAACGATAATAATAATAAAAACAATAGTCAGTGGGTTTGTCTTTGGTCGTAATTAAATCATCATTATTATTATTATTTTCAAACCTTCGATAGTAATTTACTGCATCGCTCCAATAAAATTTTAATTATTTCATCCGTGTATTTATCTTTTAAGTGGGAAAAATCAGTGACGGCCGTATCCTCTTGATCGTCCCAACAGAGATTTGTCACCTGCGAAAAAAGAAAATGGAAAATTTTTCAAAAATTCGTTTTTTTATTTTTTTTTTTTTTACTCGCAACCAGGTCTGCAGGAAAAAAAATTCTTCTTTTCACCTCTTTGATAGATAGATGAGCATCGGGATTTAATTCATCGACGACTCTATCCGCCATTCCCTGCTTGTTCACTTGACGATCGTAAATTTTTTTCTCCAAACAACTGTCCATGACCAACCTGTACACGAAGCACTGCTTACGTTGTCCGTACCTTGAAATAATTAAAATCGTTTCAAATTTTTCGTTGCGAAATTTTTCGGGTTTTTTTTTAAAAATAGTTTTTCAAATACCTGTAAACTCTACAAACGGCTTGAGTATCATGACAGGGATTCCAGGACGCGTCGAAAACGATAACTCTGTTAGCTCCGACGAGATTTATACCCAGAGATCCCGCTCTTGTGGATACTAGAAACATGTGTATGTTAGGATTTGCATTGAATTCGTTAATTAATTTTTCTCTTTCCAAACCGGGAGTGCTTCCGTCCAATCCTGAAAAGGGGAGGAAAAAAGTAATTAATTTTAACTCATTAAAAACAGGGAAAAAAAATTCGAAACTCACGAAAATAATTTTTATTCTTGGTCCAAACTTCTTCTCCTCCTCCTCCTCCTCCTTCTCCTTCTTCTTCTTTGTTAGGAACCTTTTGTTGGTGTAAATAAACTTCGATGAGATCGAGAGTGAGGAGACTCTGACTGAAAACCAATATCCTATCATTCAATTTCACGGATTCGGTAACGATTTGAAAGAAAACTTCCATTTTCGATGAATTTTCTATAACGCCCGTGACGTAATTTTTAAATAAATCTCCAACCTTTTAAAAAAAAAAATCCCCGTTAAAAATTTTACTTTGTGGATTTTGACGCACACACTCACTTACCCAATCGTAAGGAAGTGACGTATCTTCTTTTTTAACCGTCGTTTCCGACGACGTCGTTTTCAACGTTTCCTCTTTTTTCTCCTCTTCCTCCATCGTCTTCGTTCCCTTGCTCTCGTCGAAATCACTTGCGTTCACTTTCGATTCTAAATCATTTTTTTTCTCATTTGTTGTTTGTAAATAATCACAATTTAATTTCTGGTATATTGCACTA
This sequence comes from Pediculus humanus corporis, assembly GCF_000006295.1. Taxonomy (NCBI): domain Eukaryota; kingdom Metazoa; phylum Arthropoda; class Insecta; order Psocodea; family Pediculidae; genus Pediculus; species Pediculus humanus. The sequence continues at coordinate 560,506 of NW_002987875.1, read as the reverse complement.
TTGTTACTCTGAGCCCCCATGTTTTTCCCCTCCTCGGATTGCTTCGGTTCGAGTCTCCCGTCGAATGCGTTGAATTTTTGAGACTGAAGAAAATTATTATTATTGCTTCCCGAGGTTTCCCGGTATCCTCCCGTATTATTTTTCCCCGATTCGGGATACATCCAATTCGTTTGATGCCAAAACCCGTGCTCGTAACTGCTGTTGGAAAAATTCGATTCCGACGACGTCGGCTCTTGATAACTCTTACTTCGACCCGGCTCGAAATTGTTCGTTTGAAAATTTTGCGAATTGGCGTTGTTGAATCGACCGGATTCGAAATTCAAATTAGAATTTTGAAAATTACTCGAATAGTTGGGATTCAAATTGGAATTCGCGTTTTGAAAATTGGTACCCATTGTCGAACTTTGATAATTCGACGATACTTGTCCGGGTGGACCCGTCAACCTTTGATTCGATCCCATTCTCCCGTTACCGGTTTGAAAATTAGAATTCGACCTATCGAAATTGGGAAAATTCGCATTGACGTTGCTCGATTGATAATCAAAATTTTCGGAATTTCGAAATCCCGTATTATGAAAATACGACGAACTCGAAGTGAAAACTTGCGATTTGTTGTCTCTAGAATAATTCGAACTCGTGTTATTATTATTATTATTACTGCTGCCGTTGTTGTTGTTGTTGTTGTTATTACTATTACTATTATTATTATTATTATTATTGTGACTCGGATTTTGAAAATTGCTTAAGGGATAGAATTCGGGATTGAATTCGTGATTGTAATCGTATGTTTTGGACAATTCACTTTGATTGAAACTAGAATTGTTTGAATTTAAACTAGAGTTAAAACTTGAGTTTATCCCGGATTCGTTGGAATTTGTTTGATTAAAACTTGCGTCCCTTTGTCCGGAAGAATCGAAATTCTGAGTTGCGTTCCCGTATTGAGCATGAAGTGGATTCCCGGTACTTCCCGAATGTGGAAAAAACCTTTTCGTTTGAAAATTGTTTGTCGATAAATCCTCCAAGTTGTTCAAAGGATTCTTATTGAAAAGCGGATTCGGGTATCCGTGGTGATTATCGTATTCGTTTCGAAAACCGAATTGATTCGAGTGAAAACTTCTCCCGTGAAAATTTTCATGGTTGACACTTTGATTTGAAAAGTTTTCGTTATTCACAAATGACTCCGTGTTAAATTGATTTCTCATTTTTCCGTCGGAGGAAACGTTTGGTGGAATCGTTGCCGCAGGTTTTCGTCCTCTCCCGACCTGACGAAAAAGAAAAATTTACATTGGAAGGAAAACCGGAAAAAAAAAGTATGAGAAAATCAAATGTAAGTGGGGGGGGGGGATTCGTTTACCTTTCGCGCATTAGTTTGACGAGCTTTTCCACCTCTGGAACCCGGTCCTCTTCGGGGCCAAGGAAAACCTCCTGGCGGTTGTTGATTCGAACCGTCATTTTCCGAATTTTGAGGCTTGTACGGAAACTGAGGGATTTGAAGAGAGGGAGGCAAAGTTTCCTCAAGATCCAAATCTATTTCTTCTCCTTTTCTTTTTAAAAAGTTATACAAAACGTCGGGGTGATTCCATATCTGCAAGAGAAACGTTTCATTTGTAATTTCTACTCTTGTGGTACCAACGCAACAAACGTCAAGTCGGTTAGTCAAGAGATAAAAGAAAAAGTTACCTTGCAACAAACGGCAAAAGCTTTCAGAGGATTCGGGACTGCTACCGTTCGGACCACTTCGTTCATAAAAGTGTCGTATAGTTTTCTTTGAAATGCAGTAAATCTCAAAAGTAAAACGTATTCTTCCTTTTCGGGTAGGGTGCTTTGCAATACGGCGTGACTCCTCCTCTGAACGAAACCTTCCAATAGAGAATGTAAAACGTGAGCCCTGTATCTCATCAGTCTTTTATCTTGTGGAGTGGAATCTATGCACTGTCCGTTTTGTATAGGCCTCTCGAACATGTTACTAAATTCGGTTTTGGTTCCAAGATAATTTGGACGAACGAAATCAACCATGCACCAATATTCAAGCAAATTATTTTGAAGAGGATAACCGGTGAGAACGATTCTCCTTTTTGTGCGGATTTGTTTTAAAGCCTGCGACGTCGATGCGTGACTATTTTTTATTCTATGCCCTTCATCGCATATGACTAAATCGGGTCCGGGAACGACCAAGGCTGAGTAAACTTCTTCTATGAGTTCTTTGTTTTTTAAATCCGTTTCTTCGAAATCCCGTTTTTTCTTTTTCGATTTGTGGGATTTTTTAAGGGATAACAAACGGAAAAGTTCGTAGCCCATCAAAAGAACTCCGCCCGCTTTTTGCCAGTCCAATATGACTTTGGCTCTCGCGTGTATGTTTTTCAACGATTCGTTGACTATGAACAAATCGAAATCCCGGCATCGCATTTCTTCCGACGATTCACCCTTCGGTAGCCACATGTTAAATTCGGCCAACCAATTTTGAATTGTGTTTATCGGCATGATGCAGAGTATAGTTTTCGCTGAGGTGTACCTTAGAAATATATCCGAAAATGATACGATTTGCAAAGTTTTTCCCAAACCCATTGAGTGAGCTAATATACATCCGAAACCTGCCGATGATGAAAATCGTTCGATGGATTCGATAACGTTATCGTATAAAAAACGTATTCCACCGATTTGATGAGGTTTTATTATTTTTGCGATTTGAGGAGCAAGGTATAAATCCGATTCGGATTCCGGATGACCGACATTGACAATGATGCGACCTTTTTCGTCGGGAATATTGTATTTATCATTTGTGTGCATGCCGGAATTCGTCGGATCTTCCTCGGGTTCGGATTCATCTTCGTCCGAGAGTACTATGCAATCATCTTCGGAATCCGATGAAATTGTCACTACGTCACCTTTCTTTTTTTTCTTATCGTCCACAGGTTGATCTTTTTTAATTATCGGAGCAATGGAAACGGATGGCGTGACCATACCTTGTTTGAATAATGTTTTAGTTATCTGAGGTTTTCCTAATATCGTTTTATTTTTTGAATTTTTAAGGAGTTCTATCATTTTTTTATTGTTTAAACTAGTTTGCTCGCCGTTACTCAGTTTCACCAAAACAGAATTGGGCAATTTTATTTTCGAACTTTGAACTTGAGAAGACACAGAACTTGTCTTTAGTATGGATGTTTGCGAATTCCCTTGTAAAAGCGATAAAACTTTATTTTGATTTTTTTGATTTTGACGATTGAGAGCTATTTGCCTTTGAACTTCCCTGATGATTCTTTGCTGTTCTTGTAATCTTTTCAATCTCTCCGCTTCCTGCCTCTGGGCAGATAAAGTCGCTTCATCTAATTTCGTTTCATCCATAACTTCCCTAATGTTCTTTCTTAAATTGGCATTTGTCACCTTTGATTTATCAAGAGTTTTATCCTTGGCTTTCTTTTCATCTCCCTCCTCACCACGGTTATTGTCCTCGTTATTTTCACCATTACCATCATCATCGTCATCATCGTCATCATCATCATCATCGTCGTCATCGTCATCGTCGTCTCCATCTTCATCGTCATCCCCATCACCATCGGCGTCAAGTTTGTAATTTAAATCGTTTTCATTTTTGTTACCTTCATCTTCATTTTTATCTGGGTCACCGTCTTTTTGTGCTTCATCCAACAATTTTTTCAATTTTTTTTTCTTCTTTTTCTTCTTCTTCTTCTTTCCTAATTTTGCAATTTTTTTCCTTTCCCTTTTTCTCTTGCTCTCATCATCATCATCTTCATCATCACTGTAATTACTGTCACTCAATTTCCGTTTTCCAATTCTTTTTTCAATATCTTCGGAAATGATTTCTTCATCTTTGACTTCTTCTATTTCACCCTCTAGTTCACCTTTTTTCATCAATTCCACTAATTCAGTACAAGCTAAATCATTAATGTCATCTTTTAAGTCAGATTCATCATCACTTTCTTTAATTAAATCTTTCAATTCTGCTTTAACAATACTTTCTGGACATTCTTCTTCGTTAATCATCTGTTCATCTTCATTATCACATAAATTATTCACAACATCACTTCTTTTTTCGAATAAGTCATCTTCGACCACTGTAATGTCATCCGATTCCGACTTGAGGAGATCTTCATCACCACTATCATAATCTACATCATCATCCTCGTCGACATCATCCATCGTAGATAGGGGTAAAGAAATTTTGTTAAAAAATTTTCTTTTACAGTCTTCTTCCATTTTATCATCATTTTCTAATTTTATGTTTTTCACATCCACAAAATCCCTGATTTCATCCGATGAGATTTTTTCCAGAAAACTATCCTTATTTGCCGAAGGATTTTGAACAATTTTTTGTATGGTGATACTCGGATTATTACTTTGATCTAGAGATAACATATTATTAGTAAATGGAGCATTGGGTTGAGATTCACAATCCGGTCTTTTCCTTCTTTCTATGCTAATCCCGGAAAATTTAGATAAATCAGGTTCTATCTTATCTATTTGAATACCTTGTTTTCTAAAAGAATCAATTTTTTGAAATTTAGCTATGCTCACACCTGCATCATTTACTTGCGTCATTTCAACATCAGATTTTTGACCAGATTCCAGATCGACATTAACGCTTAAATTTATTTCTTGCGAATGAGTTGTTTGTTGTGAAGATGAAGAACGATCATCATTTGTCTCATTGACGCATATACCTTGATTTTGAACATCGATGTTGGTACTAATGTTTTCAGGCATGTGTTGGACATTGTATGGTTTATCAAATGTACTTGTTATTCCTAATTTACTTAAATTCTTATTAAAATTAAGTTCCGTAGAATGAGTTGATTGAGTCTGGTTTATTAAGTTAGTCTCATCATCATTATCATTATCTTTTATCAAATCAGAATTAACTCTTGTTATTTGATGATTGGATTGTTGTAAATTATTTCCCCCATAAGGGGAAGAAGAATCTAATGAATTCTTTGGTTTTGATATTCTTCTTTCTATAATAACATCACCAATTTTTGTGACAATTTTTTCCATTTTTTTCAATTGTATTTTTATATATATATATATATTTAATTAAAACTTATAACAACACTTATGTCAACAACATTCATTCTCATCTTGTTGTTGAATAACCTAAAAAAAAAAAATAATTTTTAATACATTTTAATTACTTTTAATAAACGTTTACTTTTACTACTTTATAACTCGTAAAATAATAATCAAATATACAAAACTAAACGATAATAATAATTCAAATTAATACGAAAATGTGAATTTTTAATGAGAGAGAGAAAGAGAAAAAAAAAAATTTAGATCATAATTGACAAAGAAAACTTGATTCAATCAAAGGAAACTTTTTTTTGTCTTAACTGTAAAATTATTATTAGTGTGTCAGATCAAAATTTTTTTCTCCAAAACGATTACAAATAATTTATTAAAATGTCCAAACGTTACGTTATATATACGAAATTTTCTTTTTTTTTAAACTATTTAATTATTTTTTTTTTTTATTAGAATAAATTACGATTGCTTTATTTTTATATATATATATATAAGTATAGAAAATTTGAAATTTGATTCTACTTTGATATATATTTACCTTTAGAAAATTTATATTGAAATCATTTTTTTATTTTAATGGTGATATTATACGTTTCACAAATCGGTGCGTCATCAATAATCGATGAAGCACACTTTTTATAACATAATTACGTATTATTAATAACTATAAATAATAATTAAGATATATAAATTAAAAATTTGTAATAAAAAATAAAAAATAAACCCAAACAACCAACACCTAGAACAAGATGGCCGCCGGTCGTTTATAATGTTAAAATATATATATATTAATAACGATATATATATCCATTTGAATAATAAACGTTTATCAAATTTTTATTCATTTTACAAATAAAATAATAATAATAATAATATTATTAAAACTTAAATCGATCGATTAATTTTTTTTATCGGAATATATACATGTAGTAAAAAAAAAAAAAAAAAAATATAAATAATAATAATAATAAACAGTTCGTAATACTTTTTTATTGGCAAACATTTCGAATAAATAATAATAATAATAATAATAACTTTTTTTCCTTTGACATTTGATAGTGGCACTATGAAATGTAAAAAAAAACACAAAGGTGACGGGTAAGTGCTGTCACCTGGTATTTAAATTATTAATTAATTATTGCATTATAAATATGCAATGAAAAAAATAATAATAATAATAATAATAAACAATGAAAGTTTTTTTCTAAAATTAAATTAAATTACGAACGATATTTTTTTTTCTTTTCAATTAATTATATAAATTGAAATTATTATTATTATTATTACGGGTTAAAATTAATTTAAAAACGTAAACGATAACTTAAACAAAAAAATAAAATAATAATAATAAAATGGGAGGAAAAAAAAAACCAGGTCGTTAGTGTCCTTGTACGAAATCCAAGTTAAAAAAAAAAAAATCGAAAGTGCTACGATTTCAATATCAAATATATATATATATATATATAAATTATAATTCCATTAAATAATCGTAAATTGTTCGAGCCAAATATATTTAAAAAAAAAAAAAAAAAAAGTGTGACACGATTAATATGCTACCGATCGAACTCGCCCGCGTAATAACTCTTTATTCATAAAAATAATAATAATAATAATACTAAATATTTCGAGATTTATTATTATTATTATTATGGTCACTCTTAAACACGACAAGGCTCTTATTTGTCGGGATTTTTAAGCATTTATCCCAGGTTTCTACCCTATTCCTTAGGGACAAATACTCGAATTTCGGTGGTGCTACTTATAATATTTTCCGAAGAATGTGGGCCGTCCCACATAGTGCGATTTCCTGGATGGTTTCTTCTTTTAGGTTCTTTAAAATCTTCTTTAAATTTCCTTTTTCATTGAATGTGGCATAGCTCCCAATGATGCTCCCACGGGAACCGGAATCGTTTCTGTTTTCGCTCTCCTCACATCCTGGCTATTTCAATTTTATTATTGTTATTATTTTAATTCAACCCGAGATTCCATGCTTGCACTTGTAGAAGTTTTATTTCCAAAATTCTACCCGATTCCTTACGAATAAATGTTTCGATATTAATTTTTTCTTAGATTTGTCCAGAATATTCTCCAGTCTTATCCAGACTTTTCCAGTTTTCTCCAGATTTTCTCCAGGCTTCTCCAGTTTTCTCCAGGATATTTTTAGACTTCTCTAGGCATATCCAGACTATTCTAGTTCTCCAGTTTTCTCCAGACTTTTCCAGTATTCTCCAGAATTTTTTTCCAGACTTCTCCAGTATTATCCAGAGAAACTTCCCTAATCTTCTAAACAGCCAGCAGGCTTTTTTCTATACTTTTCCAATTTTATTTTCATTTACTTTTCCAGATTTTCTCGGGACTTTTCTTGTCATTATTATTAATTTTTATTATTATTGTTATTGTCACTCTTAAACACGACAAGGCTCTTATTTGTCGGGGTTTTTAAGCATTTATTCCAGGTTTCTAACCGACGATTCCTTAGGAATAAATGCTCGGGTGCTATTTATAATATTTTGCGGAGAATGTGGGCCGTCCCACATAGTGCGATTTCCTGGATGGTTTCTTCCTTGAGGTTTTTTAAAATCTTCTTTAAATTTCCTTTTATTGAATGTGGCATGGCTCCCAGTGCTCCCACGATGTTATTATTATTATTATGATTATTATTATTATTATTATTTAGATTTAGCAAAGGTGAAAAATGGGAATGATAAGAACAATAAGATTCCAGATTGATAAGAAAGAATAATTAATAACGTAATTATTATACGAATTTAAATATTTTTTTTTTCACATCATTATCATTATGTATATATGTTATTATTATTATTATCCGTAAAACGCGTAAAATTTAAAATTAATAATAATAATAATAATAATAATTTTTAAAATGGCGATAAGATAATCATCATCATCATCGTTTTCTGTTAATAATCATTGAAAATTTCAAATTTTTTTTTTTTTTCTAGAATTTTCGAAAAGTTATTTTTTCTTTCTTCCCCCCCTCCTTCCCGTTTAAAAAATTCATTATTATTATTATTATTATTATTTTTATTATATTATTTAAATGGCGCTTAAAAAAAAAAAATTACACACGTTGATGATTTCCTTAGCGAGTATATTGTCATGGCCGAAATCCATATTTTGAAATTATTATCATTATCATCATTATCATTATCATTATTATTATTATTATTACGTAATGATATTTTTCATATATGAAAAGTTTTCACAAATTCATTATTATTATTATTATTAATTATTTTTCTTCTTTCGGGGGGAAAAATACGAGAATGGATTAAAAGTTTTATTTATAAAAAAAAAAATAATAATAATAATAATAATAATAATAATAATAAGACGAGATTTTTATGATAAGGATGGTAAATTTGATTAGGGAGGTGGATAGGGGAAGGGGAGAGGAAGGAGGGAGGGGGAAAAGAAAAAAAAACTAACGAGTATTCATATTTTTTTTATTTAAAATATTTATTTTAAAAATAATAATAATATTACATTTAATTTTTCTACTTAATAATAATAATAATAAATTTGAAGATATTAAGGGTTGTTTTTATTTTTAAACACCGGAAACAAAATAATAATAATAATTAAAATGAAAAAAAAAAAGTTACACAAACACCCTTAATTTTCTAAATTTATAAAAAAAAAAAAAAAAAGATATGATTCTAAATAAATTATTTATAAAATAAAATAAAAAATTACATTATTTATAACTAATAATAATAATAATAATAATAATAATTTATTTAAAATTCATAGGAAAATTAAAAAAAAAAAATTTTCAGGTATCGAATTTAAATCTACGTTATTAAAAAATACGAAACAAACGAACAAACGAACAATTATTTTTGTTTGTTTGTTTGTTTGTTTGTTAATGGCGATTGTTTTATTTTTCAATCGTTTCGTACATTTTTTTTTTGTTGGGAAAAAATGATTTTAATTTAAAAAAAACGACTTCGCCATTATCGTTTTCTATAAGAATAATAATCATTCTAACCCCCGAAACTTATAAAACATCGCCATTACGTTAACGTAAATTTCAATCGATATAATTCTATTATTATTATTATTATAAATGATGATACATAGTGAAAGTGATACCATTACAACACGATATAAATAATAAAAAAAAAAAAAATCAGCCGTTATAATAAATATTATTATATATATACATGGAATAAATATATGGAGAAGGCAAACAAACGAACAAACGATTGATCCTTTCATTGAAATGATACGGGGAGGAGAGAGAGAGGGAGGAGAGGGGAGAGGTGTGGGGGAGAAGAGGAGAGTGTGGGGGAGGGAGAGAGGGAGGGAGAGAGAGAGGAAAAGGATCGATTTTAAATTAATTAATTAATTAATTACGTTTTAAATGTTCTTCTTTCGTCCGCCTTTCGTTATTCGAATCCCCATCATCGTCTTCGTATAACAATGCGTGATCCATTTGACATATGTTTGCAAAACCGTTGAAAAAAACTTTATTACCGGTTTTCTTACTACCACCACCACCACCATTTTCTTCTACGTTTTTCCTAGATGAATGTACGACTCCATTCGTTTTGACGTCTTTCTCATCTTCCGATTTTTTCTTTTCGTTTGCTATTTTCTACAAAAAACAAAAAAAAAAAAAAAAATTAACGCTAATTAACCGTACGATCGTTTAAAATAACGTATTCATCATTATTATTATTATTATTATTATTATTATTATAATTAATAATAATTTACCTTTGCTCTTTCTTTTTTAAGGTAAGCCTGTTTGTAAAAATCGGCAAACAAAAAGTAAAACATGATGGCGTGAAGTCCGATCCACCAAACGAATGCTTGAGGATAATTACATTCGATGAAAAGAAGTTGAAATGCGTGGATCATAACCAATACGAATTGAATCTGTGACAAAAGGAAACGGAAATAACTTTCCCAGGTATCTAATTAAAAATCATAGAGTAAATAAACGTATGGGGATATTATTTATATACCATTTGTAAAGCCGTTAAATATTTTTTCCACCAGAGGTATTTTTGATATTGTGGACCCATTGCAGAAAACATGTAATACGAGTACATGATTATGTGTACGAATGTGTTAAGCAAACCGAAAAACGTGCTGTGACCACCTACAATAGCAAAAACAATCCATTAATTAATTAATTAATTAAATTAATTAATTATTTTGTATGTGTTACCTGGTGTGAATTTAACACCGAACCAAACGCTCATCGGCATAACGGCATGATGTGTAACGTGTAACGTGGATATGTGATCGTTTTTTTTTCTCAATACGAAAAATATCGTGTCGAGAAATTCGGTAAATTTCGATATGAAATACCACCAACAACCGCTCGCCATCTTGAAAAACAAAAAAAAAATTTTTAATCGTGTCGTTTGTTTGTAAAAAAAAAAAAAAAAAAGGTTTTCTTAAACTTACTCTCATGGCGATTGGTGACGTAGAATAATCAACTGGTTGACATCTAAAACTATAAAACGTGAACCATCCCGATTGAATACACTAGAGAGAGAGAGAGAAAGAAAATTTTTTTTAACGGTTACGACTGAGAACAAACAAAGACAAAATTATACAAATGACAAACTCACCTCGTAAAACAACCACGTGCTAAATATAACTTGTATAAAATTATAAATAATCAAAACGTTTTTCAATTCGAACGGTTTTCTATTTTCCATCAATTTCGGTCCGATCACCTGTAATAATTTTATTATTATTTCCGGTTTTTGATTATCCCGCCATTTTTTTTTAAACAAATAAAAAATTACCTTGACTATGTAAACAAACGATACGCATATTATAAATGTCGGTAAAGGGCTACTCATCAACGGCCAATTTTTTACTCGTGGATTTAGAAAAAAAAAAAAAACCAATTTGATACCTTATTATTATTATTATTATTATTATTATTATTATTATTATTATTATCGGGGGCGGTGTTTATAGCTATTGCCAGATTAAATTTTATTATCAATTGTAAAATGATTATTATGAAATCTATGAGAATCGAATGCCAATTTATTAATAAATATTCCGTTAAATCGTCACTTTGTTGAGTTGTTTGTTTGTTTGTTTGTTTGTCTGTTTGTTGAAAACAAATTTGACGTCAATCAATCCCAATGAACGTAGAGAGTAACAATTAATAATAATTTCGTGATAAAAAAAAAAAAAAAAACGTTAGACTCACCACTTTTATTCTCCATGAGATCTATGTAATTATCGATAATTCTGTGCATCAAGTACGCCATGATTATTTAATTATAATAATGATGATTAATCACTGAAAATAAAAAAAAAAAAAATGAAATTTTAAAATCTGACGTGACGTGAAAAACAAAGACAAAATGCGGTGTGTGTGTGTGAGAGAAAAAGAGAGAAAGAAAATATCAGTTGAACTATTTCCGGTACGAATGGGAGGTAATTGTTGTTAAATTTTACGCGCGCCATTTTTTTTTTTTTTTTAAATTCACTCAATTAAAAATTTACGTCATTTTCTTAGTAATATGCAATAATAATAATAATAATAATAGTATCGATTTGGAAGGAAAGGGGGGAGGGGGGAAACGAAAAACGAAGAAAATTATAAATAAAAATTATTATCGACCTCGAAAAGTTTGCACAAATTATTATTATTATGAGTTGTATCGGAAAAAATTTTTTTTTTTTTTTTGGGGGGGGGTTACCGGATGTTAAAAAAAATTTTCCGGGAAAAAACCGTTAGTTTAAATCGTCGTTAAAATATTATTATTATTATTATTATCGTTTTCATTATGTGTTTAATAATTGAAAAATTTGATTGTAAAATTTTTTTTGGATGGTGCAAATGGGCGTGTGATTGGTGGAGGCGGTGGTGGTGGTAGCGGTGGTAATGATGGTGGTATTCGGTGGTACATCCGGTGATTTGAAAAAAACATTAACGTGTATTTTTTTTTTTTTTTTCGACGTGTGATTTTAATTAAAACGTGTTGTTAACCTTCGTCAGGGATAAATTTTAATATTTTAAGGGTAAGGGCCAAGGGTAAAAATTTTTAATTTTTAATTCCACCACCACAAAAAAAGTTTAAGGGTGTTATCCCACCCCCCGTACCTTTAAAAAAAAATAATTACGATAATATAATATGTCGTTAGAAAAATCGAGCAATCGACGTGTGGATTACGTTTCACATTCGATAAATCGTTCGATACAAATCGATAATTTAATTCGTGACGTAATTATATTTCGCCTGTTCATCGTATTTTAAAAAATCAGTAAAAAAAAAAAAAAATTAATTTTTTATAACGACCGACTTAATTATTTGATTTTTTTTTTTTTTTTTTGCGAAATTAGAACAAACGAACAAATGCAAAAGAATTTTTTTTTTTTTTTTTTTTGGGTTAACGCCATCGTTTAACGCGGCGAAAAGTCAAAAGTCGTTCGATTCATTTAATTAACATATAAAAATTTCATAGAGAGTAAAAAAAAAATTCCGCGCGTGCAAACAAAAAACTTTAATTAATAATTTCGTTAAAACAAAAAAACAAAATGGAGCGTTCGTTAAAAAATCCGTTTCGAAATTTTTTTTTATAATGGAAAAATAATTGTCTTTTCGGATGTACGTAGCTTTTTGTTAAATTTTCAAAACATTATTATTATTATTATTTTTTTTTATTACGTTCGAACGTGTGTCCGATTTGTTTTTCGAACGTTTCGAAACTTCATTAAAACCGTAATAATAATAATAATAATAATTAATAATTAAAAAAAGTTTTTATTCGATTCGTTTACATATTCATCTCGTATTGATCGATTGTTGTTGTTGTTGTTGTGGTTGTTGCTGTTCTTATTCATTTCTGATAACAAACGATCGTTTGAGTATAAATGTGTAGAAAATCATAGAGATCGTAAAACAAAATGGCGGCCGATACAATTAAAAAAATTTTTTTTTTTTTTTTTTTTTAACCGTAAAATCGATCTCCGCGTGATTTTTTCCGGTAAATTATTATCATTATTATTATTATCATTATTATTATTATCATTATTATCATCATCATTATTATTATTTAATAAAAAAAAAAAAAAATATTTCACTGACCGAATTCCGTCGTACGTTATTGTGATATATATATTTTAAACGTGTCGTTATTATAAACTGGAATTACTCAATTCATAAATATACAAGCCGTTCGGTTTAGATAAATTCCAGTCGACTATGATATTTTTTTTATTTTGGAAATAATAGTAATAATAATAATGATTATGATAATAAATAAATATTTCACGGCAAACTTCTTTTTGGAGAAAAAACAAAACAATAATGATAAAACGAGTGGGGAGGTTCCAGTATTTTTCCATCGAAAAAATAATTATTTTTTATCATTAATAATAATAATGATGATGATAATAATAATAATAATTTTACGCGTTCGCATAAAATTTAAATTTTTTTTTTTTTTTTTTTTTTGTAACCACATAAAATTTCTATGCGGACGTAACAAAAAAAAAGAGCAACCTTGATATCAGGTAAAAATCGATCAGGTTTATCAACAAAAATTCATTGTCAATAACCGCGCGTAATACTAATAATGATGATGATGATGATGATGATGATTATGATAATGATAATATTTGAAGAAAATTGTAATTTTTTCAAACAGAAGGGATTCGATAAAAAATTTTTAAATATTTATTAATATACATACAATTCCACGATCTATGGCCTTAACCATATATATAAAAATTTATATGTGTGATAATTGATAATATCCAAAATGACAATGATGATGATAATTTGATGTTTTTTTACGAAATACGACACGTGTGACTGGAATCGAAAAAAAAAATTTTTTTTATTTAAGGACAAGTAATCGATTATGTAGATTTTTTTTTTTTTTATAATTTTTAAAGACGCAAAAATTTTTTTTTACGATCAATAATTTATTTATTATTATTATCATCATCATCATCATCATCATCATCATCATCATCATGGATTATTATAATTTAATCGATTTTAGAATTTTTTTTTTTTTTAAACAAAACGAATGGAAGAAAATTTTAAACGATTTGTAAAGAAAATTTTGTTTTTCTAATGTTGGCAATTTTTTTTTTTTTTACAGATTTTTTTAAAAAATTGGAAAAGTTTTATAATTATACAACTACAGTGAAAAAAAGTGAAAAAGGAAACGGAAACGGATTAAAACAAAAAAAGAAAATTCTTCAAACAACGATTCAACATTAAAAACAAACGATGTAAGTCGATATTATTATTATTATTATTATTATTATTTTGGCATGGAGTTATATTTTAAATGAAATTGAAAAAAATTTGATTTTTATGTCACGGGTGCCAACAAAATCGAGAAATTTAGCAACAATACGAATTAATTTTTTTTTTTTTTTATCATATGCGTTTCTAAATATTTTTATTTAAAAAAAAAAAAAAAATGTGCGTCATATACATACACCTTCGCGAATTTTTTTTTTTTTTTATACCCGCGTTTAGATGCTGCTAATAATAATAATGATAATGATAATGATAATAATTTTATATTAAATTGAAACGTAAAAAGAAAAAAAAAAGCGAAATTCCGCGAGCCTGGTTTTTTTTATTAACATATAATGATTTACCTTCCAGGCTCGTTTATTATTTCCGGTTAATTTTATTTAATTAAATCAGGGAAGCAGAATTATAATAATAATAATAATAATATTTAAATGATTTTCAAGAGCAACGAGTAGTAGTAGTAGTAGTAATACGCTATTTTTTTTTTTATTTTTTTATAAAGAATGGAAATTTTTTAGGTACGTCATATTTTTAATCGCATATACCTTAAATATTTTCATTATTGACTTCTTACGACCGTGACATTAAATGAAGGAAGGTATACATCATTCGTTTTTTTTTTTTAACATAAGGAAAACAACTTTTTTTTGCGGAAAATTGCCCGGAAAATTTTTTTCAAACCCCCCAACCTTCGCTCCCCCCTCTTCGTTTTGTTAACGACCGTTAATTGATATCGAATTTTTTTTTTTGATTTAATTATTTAAATTTAAAGCCAAGGCTGTTTCTAACGTAATTTTAACAAAAAAAAAAAAATGTCGGTTGTAGACGTAAAATTAATTTTTTGTTTGTTTGTTTGTTTGTTATTTAAATTTTATTTTATGAGATTTTACGATAAAACAATTTTTTTTTGTTAAATTGAAATGAGAGTAATAAGGATCCGTTACGATGTTTTTTTTCAAAATGGCGGATGATGACGTTTAGAAAAATGACCAAAATTTTTTGACCATCATCGCGAGAGTGAGAGAGAGAGAGAGAGATTCACTTTTTTTTTTTATTCTCTCCTTTTCTCTTAAAGGAAATCATATTCGAATGGCGTATCGTCAAATTATGTCGTTATTTTTTACGATCACGTTGAAATGTCCAAGAAAAAATATCATCATTAAATTTTCTTTTCGTGAGAGCTTTTTATAACCGACCCGATTAAATCTAAAAACTTGAAATAGTTTTATGTATGTTT
>NW_002987875.1:445087-544499 GCF_000006295.1 Pediculus humanus corporis | reverse complement strand
AACATGTTAATCGTATTTAAAAAATTCACTTAAAACAAGTTTTTTTTTTTAAGGAATATTTATTATCATTATCATTATCATTATTATTATTATTATTATTATTATTATTATTATTATTATTATTATTATTATTTCAAATACGTTTTGAATACTAATACTAAAAAAAATGTGACTAAATCGATTTTTATACGAGTTTGACGAGTATGTGAATAAAAACTCAACGAACGAGTTTTAAAACCCTCGCGATAAAAGTACTCGAATGCGAATTTATTACGCGTATTTTTTGAAAAAAAAAAAAAACAGATATACATAACCGACAATGACCTTGAACCTTACGCTCCTTTTATTAGCAGAAGACAAAACGAATTACGTCACAAGTTCATTCATCTTTATAATTTTTATTTTTTTTAAAAATTGTTTCGAATCATTTTTTTATTTTTGTTAAAACCGTTATATGTGAGTGTAAATCCAAACAGAAAAATATAATAAAGACATTACAGACGAAAAAATTGTAACTAACTGTAAAAAATAATTTTAAATAATGAATGAATGAATCCAAAAAATTAATAAAAAGTCATGGCGTCTCTTTTTATTTATATTACGAAACGTTTTCGTATACGATACAACACAACAATAACAACAAAAACTCAAGTAGACAACTTTTGAAAAAAAAAAAAATAGGAAAAAATGACAAAGAAAACAGACATGATTTTTTTTTTGAAAAAAATTTACAACAAACGTTTTAATTCATTAAATTTTTTTCCAAAGCGTCTTCCGGTTCCGTTCAAAAATTTTTCTTTGTCTGTTTTTATCCAAAATACGCGATTGTTTCAAAACAAACGATTTCTGAACGTACTCCCGCAATATTGTCAATCCTCGAATGGATAAAATTCGAATTATTTCCATCCTCTCCATTATTATTATTATTATTATTATCAATCATTTATCCGTAAAAGTAAATAGGAAAAATTCAAGAGGAGGAAAAATTTTTGTTTTCCCCCCTCCCCACTCCCCCTCCATCGTTTTTCTTTCTTCTGGAGGATTATAATTAAAGTGTTAATTAAATTAATTTGCAAATTGTTTGAATATAATTTAACCACGTGCGCGTGTCCCCAATATTTTTTTTCTTCTCCCATTTTTTTTGTTAATTTCGTAAAATTTAATTTTTTTTTTTTTTGATTGCAAAATAATTTTTACCTATTTATTTATTTAATTTTTTTTTTTTATTAATTTTATAATTTAAACATTTTCTATGTACGCACGGTAATAATAATTTAATATAAAAAATTACACAAGGTTTCTGACACGACTTTTGTGTCGTGGAATTATGAAATCTTTCGCATATAGCAGGTGGGAAGGGGGGGGAGGGAAAAACGTGTGAATTAATATATTATTTAATACAATAGTCATTATTATTATTAATCTCCAATAATTTAAATGTTAAAATTACTCGAAACAGCACGAATTGTTAAAACAAAAGTCACGGGTTCGAATCCTTATTTTCCATTTTGTTTTTTTTTTTCAATTCAAGTTCCATTGCTTGAAGGTTGAGATTGTATTTAGGGACGAATTAAGGTTACATGTAAAATTAAAATTGACGTATTCGCCATAGTAGGATTCGGTCCTGAAAAATCATTTCAAAACGGATATCGATAATATACCGACAGAAATATTTACGAAAAAAAATATTCGATAGAAAAATTTTTATTTATTTATTTAAGATTTAATTATTATTATTATTATTATTATTATTATTATTATTATTATTATTATTATTATTATTATTATTATTATTATTATTATTATTATTACGCTAATTATTGAACTAATTAAAAATGGGATTAAGTAATAATTTAAACCGGAAATAATAAAATGTCGACAAAAAAAAAAGAAAAGAAATTTTCCCCGCGATAATTTAAAAATTATTCACTCGTGAGAATGTATTACGCGGTTTTACCAAACGTCGACACTTTTTACAAATGGTGATGAGGGGGATGAGAGAGAAAAATGTCGCAAAAATTTTATATTTTCAATTTTATAATTACGATTTCTCAATTTCGTGTACGCGCGTTTGCTCGTTGCGCGACGCTCCATTTGACGAAACAATTAATAATTAAATTATTATTATTATTATGAATTACGAAATTGTTTTTTTCTTTGTTCGACAATACTCGCGTCACGCGTTTTTAATATCATTTTCTCTCGCAACGCGCGTTTTTTACTTATTTATTTATTTTTATTAAAATAACAGACGACTCGATGACGTCACGTGTGTTTATACACAAAAGTTTGATTGCAAAAAAAAGGTTGATAAAATATATATTTTTTTTTTGATAAAGGCTCTGAAGGGTAGAAAGCTCATTATCACTTCTTTACACGCACGCGCACACACGTGTACGTTCACGTGTATAAGTTTTAATAGGTTTTTATCACGTTCTCATTAACGACCACCGTATTACACGACTTTTATTAATATTATTATTATTATTATTTTGTAAATAAAACTTATCGATTATTGTTATGACGTAAAACGCGTTGGATCCTGTTAATTAAATGCCTCGAGATGATCGAAATAATGATAATAATTAATAACACGGCGTAATAAAAATCTCCAATAAAATATTAATTAATTAATTCTTTAGATATATAAATATTCAATAAATGAAAAATTAATACGTAGGAGTGCGTATTACGCACTCCTGAAAATAATAATAATAATAATAATACAAAACGTTCGGTGACTGGACAAAAAAAAAAAAAAGTGAGGGAAATTAAGTTTTAAAAATGGCGTTTACTTACTTAATCACGCACACGATTTACGCTCTATTATATTAATAATAATAATTTATGCGTAATTTAATAAATTTCATAATCGCCGCCATGATTCCCTTTTTTTTTTTTTTATTAAATTAAATAATCAGGAAAAAATTATTTAAAAAAAAAAAAGGCGTGAATGTATATGAAACCGAATAATAGTTTTTTTTTGGGTTTTACCAATTTTTTATTATATTTACCCATTTTTGTTTTCTCTCTCTCTATCTCTCTCTCTCATTCACTTTCTCTCTTTTTCTTTCTTTCTTTCATTATAATCCTTATATCGATTTAGCCTAATTCATATAACCATCCATTAAGTATATATATATGTGTGTGTGTATATCTCGAAGCGCGTATAAAAATTGCCATTTATAATAACTTACCCTCGAGGATAAATATTTTACTTCGTCGTAATTTACTCAGGTAAACACCAAACACCTCCTGTCAAGTATCATTACAATTATACATAATAGTTTTCGTGAGAGAGAAAGAGAGAGAGAGAGAGAGAGATAAAGGGAAACAGAGAGAAAGAGAGAGAGAGGTGGTTAAAATAACAACTTTTCCTTTTTATTTATTTATTTTTTGATTATTTTATTATTTTAATTTCAAAATAATGTTTGTGTGCGTGTGAGAGAGAGGGTGAGAGGTAGAGAGAGAGAGAGAGACGCCATAATATTATTACATTTAAAAATAAAAGTTTTATTATTATTATTATTATTATTTAATACGACCTAATTTTATAATGAAATCGATTTTTCTATGATTTGCAATTTTCTTTTTATTCTAAATAATAATGATGATTATGATGATGATGATGATGATGTTGATGATGTTGATAATGATGATGATGTTGATGATAATGATGATGATGATGTAGATGATGATGTTGATGATGATGATGATGATGATGTCGTCATGGCCTCAGTCGTGGCGGTAGACATAATGTTACTGATATTATTTCGTTACTCATATAAAAGGTTTAAATAATATAGAATAAGACACGATGATGATGATTCATTGGAAAATTTTTTTTAAAAATTTATTTATTAATGTTTATATATATAAATTCGCGGTTTAAAAATTTTCAAATTTTTCAAAATGGCGAAATTCCGGGGATTTTTTTTTTTTTTGAAAAATTTTGTCGCAGAAAAATCAATGGCGATAAGTATCCGTTACAAAATCGGTTTTTTCAAAACAATTTTATCATTATTATTATTATTATTACGTAGGACGACGATAACGTTTAAATATTATTATTATTATGAATAATGCGTGTATTGGCTCAAAGCGTTAAAATTTCCTTAACGCCACGACAAACAATTATATTTATATATTTTCCCCGTTTGTTTTGTTTGTTCAGCATTTAAATATCGTAATAGTTTTTTTTTTTTTTAATATAATAATAATAATAATAATAAAATGATGGATTTCATCGAAACTATCGTCGGTCGATTGTTTCTTTGAAATTTAAATAAAATCATCCTCGTGTAATTTACACGCACTTATTATTATTATTATTATTCAATTAAAATATGATTAATGACGACACCGATTCGAATTTTTTTTTCTCTCTTTGTTTTTCCGAACAAGAGAGTTGTTACGTTTTAACAAACTTAAATTATATTAAATTAAAAAACGTTACGAAACAACAACAACAACAAACAAAAAATTTTTATTGTTTGTGTGTGTAAGGGAGATAATGATAATGATAATAATGGCGAGAAAATTATTTTTTTTACGGTTAAATTAAAAAAAAAAAAATTTATTTATTGCTTTGTTGTTGTAAAATTAACATTAATCGGTCGTTAATTACAAATCGCCATAATTGTTTGAACAATTTTTTTTTCGGATAATTAATAATAATAATAATAATAGTAAAACGATGGCGATTAAAGATGAAAGGTGGTTGTGGTTATTATTTGAAACGTAATGAGTAGCAAAAAAAAAAAAAAAAAATTTGCCACGGTGAGCATAAATAATTAGAACAGTAGGAAAAAAATAGTATTATTAATAATAATAATAATAAATTTTTTATAGAACGAATATGGTAACGGAAAAATAATAATAATAATAATTAATACAAAACGTAAAAAGTTAATAAAACGAAACGAAAAAAAAAATGGCGAAAAACGAAATTCCCCGGTTTGGGGAAGGGGGGAGGGGGAGGGGGTTTAAATTACAATTTATGTTTATTCGAAATAACAAAACAAACAAAATCGAAAAAAAAAAACATAGATTTTCACTTACGACAAAAAAAAAAGAAAACAAACAAATTGCAAAAAAAATTTTTTTATTTTTTTTTATATTATTTTTTGTAGGGCGACACGAAAACAAATTTTAAAGAGAGAGAGAGAGAGAAAGAAAGAAAGAGAGAGAGAAAGAGAGAGAGAGAGAGAGAGAGAAAACTTTACGTATTTATTTACATTTATAAAAAAAACCCCTTTTGTGTATTTATTTTTAAATTTTGGCGGGAAAATTATGTTGGATAAAAAATTTACATTAATTTTATTTTTTATCATTATTATTATTATCATTATCATCATTATCATCATCATCACGCAAGTAAATAAATATAAAATTTAACTTGCCCTAATTTCATTTAATTTTTTTTTTTTTTTTTTTACATAAAACATTTCGACAGAAGAGAAAAAAATAAAAGAAATTCAATTTTTTTTATATACATAACAAATGTTAATAATAATTTAATTGTCGCATAAGCAAAAAGCCTGTAAAACCTGCAAGGTATCCGTTCTTTTTTTTTTTTTTTTACGTGCCTGAAAGGCCCATTTAAAGCATTTAACATTATCATCATCATCATTATCATTATCATCGATATCGTTACGTAAACGAATATCGATATATTATTCTATCATATCGAGGGGAAAAAAAAAAATTTTCCAAAAAATTTTTTTAAATTTCCCGCCAAAATTTAAAATTAAATAATTAAATAAAAAAAAAAAAATTAAATACATTAATATATTAATTACCTTTTTTTAAATAGTTTATTTTTTCTCCGGAAGGTGGGGGGAAAAAATTGTATTAAAATAAAAAAAATTTTTTTTTCGGATTCAATGGATTAATAATAATAATAATAATATTAATCAAAAACAAAACACAAAAGAAAAATCGCGTAATTTTTTTTTCTATTAATCCGATACTAATCCGTATTTAATTAATCGCGTTTAATCTCGCGGTCCGTTACAATTGGCGAATCGCACTTGACTACTACTAACGTGTGTGTTCGTATCGACTACCCGCTAATCCGATATCGTATCGGGTATTCAGTACTCGTACTCGGTAAAGCTTTATTTCACGTTAGGAACCGAATATATATCCACGCGAAATACTTTCTCTCCCCCTACCACTTCCAATTTTTTTTTTTTTGTACCGGTACAAAACCGAGGCCGATGCTGTCGAACAAAAATAATAATAATAATAATAATAATAATAATAATAATAATAATAATAATAATAATAATAATAATAATTAATAATAATAATAATAATAATAATAATAATTATCAACTTCCTGATGTCCTTTGAAAAGTTTTGAGTAGTCGTAGGTGTCGTGTAAGGTTGTGTTGTTTTTTTTTTTTTTTAAGGTTGGTATAATGGATTTCCGGTGGAAAATTTTTTTTTTTTGGTTTGGCGGCTGTTGTTTTGATGGACTATTTAACGGGGTTGGTTGAATTCCTTTAAAATTTTTTTTTTTTTTTAATTTGTTGTTGTTGTTTTATTGTATCAGGAAGTATTTTCAAGTTGTTTACGTTTGTTTGTTTTTATTGACCGATTAGGAGGGAGGGAGGGAGGGAGGGGGAATTTTCCAAAAGGTTTATTATAATTCCAAGGATTTTAAATTAATTATTATTATTATTATTATTATTATTATTATTAATGTTCAACCTGAAAAAAATTAAATAAAAAAAAAATCATTTTATTTATTTTGCACTTTAGTTTATTTGTTTCGCTTTCGAAACAAAAAAGTAAATAAAAAAAAAAAGTTTTTAACGATTCTTCTTTAAAACGTCCGCCATTTTTATTTTTTTTTAAATAAAAATTTAAGATTTTAATAATTATTTATTTAACGGTCATAAATAAAAATTAACCAAAAAAAAAAAAAAAAAAATTTTTTTTTTTTCCGTTATCGAATTCAAGGTTTTTTTTTTAAAAAGTTCATAAAGATCACAAATAATTTTTCGTCTGCTACAGAAAAAAAAACAACAACAGCAAAATATATATATGTAATAGAAAATTAAAATTCATTATGGGGATGAATGACGTAGTAGTTTTTTTTTTTTTTTGTCGAAAGAAAAATTTTGATTTTAAATCACAAAATGGCAAAAGGTTAATAATTAAAAGCAGACGACGGAAACGATTTGCTGTTCGAATTAAAATAAAAATGGCGGAATCGTTGTTAAATTTATAAAAAAAAAAATTTTTTTTTTTTTTTGTTACTTCGCCATGATATTATTATTATTATTATTACCCGATCAAATTTTTTTTTTAAGATTCAAGGTTAGCAACCTTGAATTTTTATTTTACCTGTAATACTTACTCTTAACCTGTTCAGAAATCGTTTTTTTTCTTCTGAACATTTTTCGTAAACGTTGAAAAGACGTAATAAAAAAATTATTTTAAACTTTCGTGGCATTAGATTTGGAATTTTCCAAAGTTTCAAGTTTCAGAAAACTTGTTTTTCATTATACTGGAACTTGAAAAAGTGTAATGCTGTTGCTCGTAAGGGTCCGACAGGAAAAACTAAAAAAAAAAATTATTTAAGGACAATGAAAATATTATTATTATTATTATTATTATTATTTATTATTATTATTATTATTTATTATTATTATTATTATTATTATTATTATTATTATTATTATTATTATTATTAT
This sequence comes from Pediculus humanus corporis, assembly GCF_000006295.1. Taxonomy (NCBI): domain Eukaryota; kingdom Metazoa; phylum Arthropoda; class Insecta; order Psocodea; family Pediculidae; genus Pediculus; species Pediculus humanus. Next base: position 536,793 of record NW_002987875.1, on the reverse strand, counting down.
TATTATTATAGGACAAGTTGTTGGCACCAGACGATATCTTCCAGTATATCAATTCCAGACTACTTTTTTTTTTTTTTTTACATTTCTGAAAAATTCACGTTCGTCGTCTCCTCGATGATGTTTTTTTTTTTTTTTTTTTTTGTAAAAAAAATTGTCACGTGACTCAATTTTTAAAACATGGCGGAAATTATTTTATTATTCGTGTAGTCGTGAAAAAAAAAATTTTTTTTTCTTACCCCCCCACACGATTTTTCGTAGGCGATTCTTTGTTTTTTTTTTTTTTCGTTTATTTTTACATGCATAATTAATTGATTTGCACCATTTATTATTACTATTATTATTATTTAAATATCCGGTTTGACGGTTTGTCGACTTACGACAGACGCCGTTCGCGTGTACGTTCGAGTTCCTCGTAAAAAAAAAAAAAAACTGTTTGAGCGATTTCGCTGTCGTGACCTGATCCTTTCCGGTCTACATTATTACAAAAAATTTCTGTTTTAATTTTGACATATTTACTCAATTTTTTTTTCTTCGGGATTTCCATGTAAGCTTCCTCTTTATCGCCCCGTATCCAGACAATAAACGATCGTTATTATCATTATTATTATTATTATCATTTTGAATTTTCACGAGTGCGGGTTATATTCATTCCAGGTTTTGTTATTATTAGATTTCTTAGGGACGACTTAAATTTTTTTTTTTTTTTTTTTTTTTGGGGTACGGCTTTTAATTTTCCAGTAATAACTTCCGGTTTCGTATCGACGATATCCGGTTCGTTGGTAAATTCGGTTACGTCCGCGTGTATTTATCAATACCAGGAAAATTGTATGTGAAATCTCGAATCGTGATGGAAAACCGATCGTACCATTCTTCGACAATTATTATCATTATTATCAAGCTTAAGGTTTATGTATATGTATATAAATAATGGTTGGAAAACAAACCGGAAATCAACCTGGATTTTAAATTTATTTATTTTGATTCCATCCAGGATGTTAACAAGGCAAAAGGAAAATTTTTGATTTATTGACTTAATTGTAATTCTAATCGGTTTTTTTTTTTTTTTTTTTTTAACTTGTCCTTTTTTTTTTTTTTTTTGTTTATTTTTACATTTATATTCGGAAAATGTGCGGAAACGTTTCCGCACTCCCACACCCACACGCGCAATTTAACATTACGGAAGGGGGGAGAGAGGGGGAGGCGTAAAAACAAAAAAAAGTTTTTTTTTTTTTTTACGAGGAAATAGCGTATAAATTAATCAAAGGTTACGCAATTAAGATTGAAAATGAAAATTTTTCCTTTGGAAAAACTTTTACGATGAAAAATCAAGTCAATGATAACGAGTTAATGAAAATTTCGTCGTTTCCTTTTTTCCATTTTTAAAAAATTTTTATAAACCCTCGCAATAAAAAAAAAGGTCAAATAGGTTTTTTAAACAAACTTTTCCAAGAGCACGAATCTTTTCGAAAAGGAAAAAGAAAAAAAATCGAGTCAAACAAGTAAATTTATATTTTGCATTTTAAAACTCGAAAAAAAAAATGGCGTCTTGCCATTACTGACCAAAGATAATTTTTAAAATATTTAAATTTTATGGAAAAAAAAAAAATTTCAGGTAGTAACTCGTTATTTAAATTTAAAAAAAAAAACATATTTAATCTGCGATACCTGAAAAACATTCCTGTTGTTTTTTTTAAAACTCGTTTTTAACTTCGTTAAACGTTATCGCCATTTTTATTCTGGTATTTTAATCAATGTTTGTGTCCTTTCTCACTTTCAAATCCAACACAATTAAATATAATTTTTTTTTTTTTTTGTAATTGCAGGTAAATCAATTTATTAAATTTAATAATAACGTGTGATAAGAGATAATGACACGTGCAATTATTTTAATTTTTTTACGTAAGTGATCGTTGCATAAAATATTTAAAAGCAATTTTGATAAAACGTTTTGCACAAAAAAAAAGAACGTCTCCATTTTTATTTCGTTATAAAATTTATTTTTATAATTAATTCGATTATCGAACAATCGAAAGCGTGTATATATCGAAATACGTAACGCGAATCGAAAACGGATTTGTTTAAAAATTTTACCGATAGACTGCGCTCTTGTACGCATGTTCACCAATTGTTTATATATATTATCCAATTTCGATTAGGTTTAATAATTTTGTTTAAAGATGTCGCCACCTGTCAATTTTTTTTATTAATTGTTTCGAGTGCAAAAAAGTCACATGTGAAAAAAAACGTTTTCGAATTATTAATGAAATAATAATTTTTTTTTTTTTTTTAATTACAGATTTTATTTCGTGACGATTAATGAAAATAATCCGATGGAAAAAATGGGAAAATGTCGTTTGAAAATTATCCATGGAATTCCATGGAAAAAATTTTCACGCGAAGAAAATAAAGAAAATGTTTCAAATTGTCGGATATGACGTTTTGTTGTTGTTAGTTATGCGGGAAAATGGAGGCTCAGAGGGACGATCTGGAGAAGGTAAGTTTTTTTTATATGGATTATGTTTAAAAAAAACGTCGAGACGGTATTAAAATGCTATGATATTAATGGAATTAAACGTTAGGATTAATTTGAGTATAAATTCGATGGGAAACTTGGCGTAAATAACGGAAATAACGAATGGGAAAAATCATTTGCCTGCCTGCGTATTTACGTTTTGACAATTCTCGGAGAGGTGGAGAGGTATATATAATCCTCATTTTAAATCCTTTCGGCTGGTTATGATCGGTTCGAATTATTATTAAAATCGTTTACGATGTGAAAGAGAGAATGAGATTTTAAATAACAAATGATATTTAATTGTACGTAACGACGAATCCCATAAAATTTTTTAATAATTAAAACAATTGAATCACATGGTCGGGATTCAGTTGTTTTGTGGTAGGACAAAGAAGATGAGGTGATCAGCTGGTTTGTGCCTGACTTTTTTTTGTTTGTTTTGTTTGTTCGTTTGTTCGTTTGTTTTTTAACTTAAATACGTTCCACGTAATTTTCTACTTTAATTCCTTCTATTGTTGTCTATTGAAATAAATTCAAATTATTATTTTTAATTAATTAATTTTTAAACTCATTTTAATTAGGGTTTTTTTTTAATATTGTTTTTATTATTATTATTATTACTACTTCATGTATGGATTTTTTTATCATTATTCATGTCTTGGATGTTATCGAATCATTTTATCACATTCAAATGTTTGGTTTCGTTATAAATTTTTCCCCTTTTTCATCATTACTCGAGTATGAGCTTTCATAAAACTTGAAAACCTTAAAACCTTAAAGTACCTTAAAGTACCTTATTTTGTTTTACTCATCCTCTTAAAATTCTTTTTTTTTTTTCTTTCTTACTCACTTGTTTATTATTATTATAATATATATTTAAAGCACAACACACCATTTCAATCATTCATGTAAATTAATGTATCATGAAGTTTTCATTAACAGGGTGTTAAATTATTATTATTATTATCATAGAATGAGACAAACTGTATATGTACTGTATTTGACTCGATCACAACAAACAAACAAACAAAGGTGATGAAGGGAGGGGGGGGGAAATTTATTTTATGCTTGTTTCGTGTAAATGACCATTTATGTGTTTTCTCGCTGATCACCTTCAAATAAATAATTAGGTTATGTTGAGTCATAGAATTTCATTTTTTTTATTTATTACCCCTTTTTACCTATTATTTCTTTTATCATTATCATTATCATTACATGTAATATTAATAAACTATGACTCATTTCAAATAATAATAATAATAATTATTATTATTATTATTATCTAATTCTGACTCAAGACCAATAATAAATTACTATTATTTTTAATAAAACTTGTTGTTCAATAATTAAGTTATCGTTTAGATTTTTAAATCAATGCTTTCATGTGTGTAAGTGTGTGTATGTGCGTGCATGTGTGTGTGTGTGTGCATGTGTGAGTATGTGTCAGGTACAAATAACATTGAAAATTATAATATTGCTTAAATATTTCATTTATTAGACTTGCTATGATATGATTTGTGTGATGAGGAAAAGAAAGGTTGTGAGAATGATTAATTTGTTATTTTAATTTGTTTTTTTTTTTCTTGGCAAAAACAAAAAAAAAAGAAAAGAAATTTGTTGTTCGACAAAGTGTGATTGTATGATTGTGGTAGTGGTAGTGGTGGTGGTGGTGGTGGTAGTGGTAATGATGGGAAACAATTAAATGTGAGAAAGTAAAAGAATACATGATATTACTTTTTTTTTTTTAGAGAGAGAGAGGTAGGAGAGAGGGGAAGAATGATGGATAGAGAAGAGAGAAGCTGTTTGATTTGAATCATCATTTTAAATGATATTTGTGAGGGGGCAGGAAAGGGGAAAGGGGTAGAGGGGAGAGGAGGAGGAGAGGAGGAGAGGGAAAAGAAACAAAAAAAAAAATTACTGGGAGTGAGCCCAGAATGAGGAGGAGGAGGAAAGAAAGGGGGCGAAAAATAAATGAGGTCATCGTTAAATTTTTAATTGTTTGTTATGTACAATGAACTTTATTAATTTCTTCCCCGCCATTTTTTTTTTGTTTTTCTTCAAATTGAAATTTTTTAATTTGTTCTACTTTTGTGAAAAGAAAGTAAAAAATTTTGATTAGGTTGTCATTGTTATTGTTATTGTTGTTGTTGTTGTTGTTGTTGTTGTGGGTGGTACAAACAAACAAAACAGAAGCCTAAAACTTTTACGATCGTTGAAAAGATTTTCAAAAAAACATATGCGGTTTAAGTTGTGGTATTAAAAGAGAGAGAGAGAGATGATGAATGTGGTACGTGTGTGCGTGTGCGTGTGCGTGCGTTTGTGTGTTTGCATCTACGCATTTTACCCGTAAACGTTTTTGCGGTTTTTTTTTTTCTTTTCGCTTCTCTTCCCTTCTTCTTCCCCCTTCGAGCATGAAATATAATCGAGACACATCTCATTAGTTGTTACAAAATCCTTGAAATGTGTATCAGAACGAGACGGCGGAGTATTTAACGATCCGAATAAGTAAAAATAATAATAATAATAAGAAGAAGAAAATTTTCAGGAACGGAAGAGGAAAAAAAAATAAATAACCGGAAATGAATATGCTCGAAGCTCACACATAAGGAACTCATGATATGAACGTTATAAAATATTAATGAAAGACAACATTGTTATATAATCTTCTTGAAACAATTAAATCTCATATATATATGCGTTTAATGTCCGTGTGAATATGGTTGGGAGGGGGGGAGGAGATTTGACGATTCGAATCTTTAAAAACGTTTATTTTTTTTACTCTATGGAAAACAAATTATTTTTGTCTTAAATGTTCGATGTCAAGGCCGCGATCGGTTTGTAATTTTTTTAAAAATAACTTTCATCATTTTGTTTTTCCACTTCTTCACGTTCGTCACGGTTTAAAAAAAATAATAATAATAATACGCAAAAGTCGTTATAATAAATGGAAAAAAGGGGGAGGGGGAAGGGTAAGGGGAAAGTATAACGAATTCGAAATGATGATGCCACGTGATTCGTAACGAATAAATCTTTTTCCTGTCGCGGCGGCAAAATCGAGCGGCACAAAAAAAGAAAAAAAAAATTATCATTTTTTTGAAAATTTTGCGCTAATTTAAATATTAATAATAATAATAATACGTCGGGCCAATAACTTCTTGAGAGGAAAATGGATTTCCTGTTTTGAGTAGGAAAGTAAAAAAAAAAAACTCGTCGTTCGTTATTTGGTCCATTCGGAGACTGAATGCAATTCTTGTTTGAATGTTTTCATCATCATCATCATCATCATTATCATCATCGTTATTTCACTTTTTATTCGAATCGTTTTGTCGTTTAATTTTCCACGGCGTCAAAATAATTAAATAAATAAAAATGGCGAAAGGAGAAATTTTTCGGCTTAGCGTTTTAGTTTTTTTATTTTCTTACGGGTTTCGAGAAATTTCTTTTTCCGGTAATTATTATTATTATTATTATTATTAATTTCTATACAATCGATCGTACGAATTTATTTTTACTTATTCTAAATTAAAAATTTCGTTTGAACGGAAAAAAAAAAAAAAAAAAAATTTTCCCAATTCGCAGAAAAAGGAAAATCACTCGAGCGGAAAAAATAAATTTTGGAGCTTCGCGTTTTGTTTAATCGATTGATTTTAATTATTATTATTATTATTATTATTATTATTATTATTATTGTTATTATTATTTTGCGGTTTCGATTTGTTTTTTTTTTTTTTTTTTTGTATCAAAAATAAACTTTAGAAACGGTTTTTTTTTTTGTTTGCGAAACTTTTTTCAAGGTTTAACGTTTCGATTCGCGAGAGTGTCGTTAATTTAAACGACGACGATGATGAAATGTTTAAATACCCGTGATATTAATAATAACAATAATAAATGAGTAAAAAAAAAATTGATGACAACGAACAACCATAATAAGCTTATCATCGTCGTTATCATCATCATCATCACCATCATAGTGGTAATAAATAATAGAAAATAATTTATCGGAAAAATTATGACGTCATAAAATAGAAGACGATGGGGGGAAAAAAATAAAAAATCTGAAAGTGGCTGCAGGAATGTGGCAGGGAGGTAGGTCTCTCTTTGAAAATGACTCGCAAAAAAAAAAAAAAATTTTTTTTGACGAAATTAATGGGATGTGTTCGTGCGGGGGAATGAGGAGGAGGAGGAGGGAAGGGAGGAGGAAAAACGTGGAAGTAGAAAAACAGAAGAAATTTCATTTTTTTTTTTTTTTTGTATTAAGAAGGCGGTGAGTGGGTGTGGGGTCGATAAATTTTGAGTGAATGTGAAAGTTTATTATTGTTTTTTTTATTTTTATTTTAATTTCGTTGAGTCGATTTCGTTTGAGATGTTTTGAACAAAATGGATGCGAAACGCGTCGTGATCTTCTGTAAGATGTGGAAGGTTAAATTATTAAAAATGTCGGAACGAAAAATGAAATGAGAAAAAAAAAGACGCGAGCGGTAAAAGAAGTCGAATATAACGAATAATTTAAATGCGAACCCAAGAAAAAATTCGTCGTTTTAACCGTTTTGAACTTTGACCCTTTGAAATGTTTTTTTTTGAATGCATCAAACTGTATACGCACGCGAACCCGCACACGCACACAAGCGATTCAATTTATTTATTTATTTATTTTTTTGTTGGTTTGTTTGTTTGCTTGTTTGTATGTTTGTTTGTTCGTTTCGATTGTTGTTGCCATCCGTCGCCATCATTTAAAAAGCTTTTGTCGTCGCGATCTTTGTTTGTTTTTGTTTTTGTTTCGTTGTCGTTATCTTTGTCGCATAGTCCGGGTGAATTATTTATGCATTTGCGTAATCCCCTCCCTTTCCCTCCTCCCCCTTCCATAACCCGGCGACCTTTTCGTTGATAATTATGATTATTATTATTATTGCTGTTGTTGTTGTTGTTACAAAGTAAGCAGTCTGTCGCGTCTCGGGACGTCGGCGATTGTTGCAAAATCAGCTGGAAAATAAAAATAAAAATAAAAAAAATCTCGTGTCACGCACACGCACACGCGCACAGACACACGCTGACGAAAAACCTTGATCCGAGATTAAATTAATTTTTATTGCGTCTAATATTTTTTGAAAAAGTCTGTGAAAAATAATTTTATTATTATTATTATTATTTCGTCGTCGTCGTCGTCGTCGTCTGTTTGTTTGTTTGTTTATTTTTAAATCGAAAAAAACAAACTTAGTCAACAAATTTCGTGTTTGTCGATGATTTAATAATATTATTATTATTATTATAGATGCGACAGGGGAAAATTTTTTTTTTTCGATCGTTTTATCAGTCAATCAATCAATCAATCAATCAATCACGCTCGATTAAATGCCTTTTTTTTCCCGGGTTAGGGGGGAAGGGTAATCGTTTTGTCATTTTTTTTTCCCCCTCGTGAAATTTTTTCAGAATGTTGTCAGGTTGACCTTCAACCCCTCTCCCACTCTACCCCTCGAACCGTCGTTTCCTTCGGGAAGGGTTTTATTATCAAATAATAATAATAATGATGATGATGATAATGTTTCGTTGACATCGTCGTCGTCGTTTTCACGTGGCAGGAAAGAATCGAAAAAAAAAAATAATAATAATAATAAAATTTTTCTTTATTTAAGTAGAAAGCGTGGGAGGAGGGCGCGTTTTAATTAAAGTAAAGAACGTAAAATTAACCTGTTTGAGAAAGTGTTCTAAAAAAAGGGATATTATTTAGATTAAGCAGAAAGCTTTATATTTAGATAATGGACGCCATATTGATATTCGTAACTCGGTTTAATTTTTACGCTTATAGGACAACAAACAAAATTTTTGGAAATAACTCAAAGTTTTCTCTCTTTCTCTCTCTGTTTAACGGCGGTCACGTTATCATACGAAAAAAAAAAAATTTTCCATGACTCGCGAACATATTACATGCTTACGTTACGTGTTTTTTTATGATGTCTGTCCGTGAGTCGAGAAAATAATTAATTATGGAGTCGTAATCAAGAATCAGATGGAAGATGGATGAAAGATGACAGAAAGAAAGAAAGAAAAATAAATAAATAAAAACAATGCGAGTTCGAATCGAGAGAAAGCAAAGAAGAGGTGAGAAAGGTGCGTGAGTGCGCGTGACGTTATTTCCGTCGTATTTTTTTTTTTTTTTATGAAAAGGTCATCTAACAATAACGACAAACAGAAAGAAAGAAAGAAAACGCACACGCACACGAAAGCGAAATAAATTAATTAAATTATTAATAATAATAAAGAGAAATTTTTGTTATGGTTTTACGCCCAGTCGAACCCGATGAATCGGTGTTTCCGATCGTTAAAAACCAATCGCGATTGAATTTCCCCTCCCTTCCCCCTCTCCCCTACTCCCCCTCTCTCGCGACAAAAAAAAAAGAAAATTTATAACGACAAACGACGAGGATGATGATGATGATGATGATGATTTGTGCGAACCGTCGACGTCTACGTGTCGAAGTTAAATCGTTATTCGACTTGTTGCCAAAATGGCGGACTGACTGACGTAACAAAGAAAAGTTGGATGAACGTTTTACCACGGATCGTTTGAACGTCTGAATTGTTTTTTTGTCTTCTCTGAACTAGTAGATTGGTAAGAAGTGTAGATGATGGTTGGGGAAAACGCGATCGGGTTTTCCCGATCGTTTGCGTTTTGCTTGGACAATCGTCTCGTGTCGAGATTCACTCTCTTTTTAATCTTTTATTTTTTTGACTTTTAGCTTTTAAACTTTTGGTTCAACCTTTATCGTCAAGGTTTTATCATCATTATCATTATCGTACGTTATTATTTATTCAAATCGAGCGACGAGTTTTCCGAGTATTTAATTCGTGATGGCATTTTTCCTATGATTCTTTTTTTTTTATGCGTTTTCGTGCACGAGATTATTTCCTTCTGGAATCGGATTCTCACGTGGCGGATCGTTCTGACATCCAGTCTTAATTTTTAGCCCGCATTACTGTTGGCACTACTGATTTCCTTTGTTTCTCTTTGCGTTTACGTATTCTCTCGTTGGTTTTTTGCACTTTCGATAGCTTATCTTGTAAAAATCGAAATGAAATCGAATCGGAATGAATGAATGAATGAATGAATGATTGAATGAATGATTGGTACGTTTTGAATTTTCTTAACGCATGGTATTCGGAAAAAGAGAGGAAATAAAATATTCTGTTTCCACGTCGTTCGTTCGTTCGTTTTTTTTTTTTTTTTTACACGAGAGTTTGTCGGTTAATTTTTTTCCCCCTCTCTCTCTCTCTCTCTCTCTCTCTCTCTTTTTTCTGTTTTCGTGACATAATTGTGGATTAGAAAAAGAAAGAAAATAATAATAATAATAATAATAATGAGATGATGAAACGTAAGAAAAGCATAAGAAATCGGAGAAGGGAAATTTTTAATCGTATTAATAATGCTTTGGCTCGAGTCGAGATTTTTCCGTGCCAATTTCGCGAGAAATTTGGGATCACGACCAGGGTCGTCTGAAAATTTTCTTCCAACTTCCTATTTGCGTTTTAAATTTTTAAATTCCCATAAAACATGAAGAAAGGAAAAACTTTTCCACCATATTGACAGACGAAAAGGAAAAGGGTGATGTTTTTGATTCGGAGTATTTTTCGTTTGTCGATGTTGGCAATATGCGAATGGAAAAGGAAAGAAATAATGGAGAAACTTTTTTTTTTTTTTTTTTTTTTTTTTTTTTAATTTTCAACTTTTTGAAAAAAAAAAAAAATGTCAGGGTTAAAAATGGGGTGGAAAAAGAAAAAGAAAAAAAAAGGAAAAAAAAAATCAATGACGGAGTTTGTGAGGGGTTGCAAATCCTTCGATGCTCAACAAAGTGTGTGTGTGTGTGTGTGGGGGTGCGTGCGTGAGTGCGTGAAAGGAATTTTATTTTGTTTCGTTTTTTTTTTTTTCGTTATTATTATGTTGCAAACATGGTGGAAGAATGTTTGACGGATTCTTTTCTTCTTTTTTTTTTTTTTTTTTTTTTGTTATTTTACAGTTCGAACGCGGAAAAATAATAAAAAAAAAAAAAAAAAAGAAAAGAAAAAAGGAAAAGAAAAATATTTTCAAGTAAGTTTTTTACTTACTTGGTCGTACGTAACTCATTGAAATGCGAAAAAAAAAGAAAAAATTTTTCTAGAGTTTTAAGTTTTTTCTTTTCTTTTCTTTTTTCTTTTTTTTTTTTAAATGAAATTTATGAAACGAGAGATTTTCAAAAAACAAAGAAAAAAAAGGGAGAGAGAGAGAGAGAGAGAGAGAAAAGGGAAAAGAGGGAAAAGCGGAAAGAGAAAAAAAAAACAAGAGCGAGAAAAAAAATTTTTTTTTCGTTTTTGTTTTTAACACTCTCGCGAAATTTGATTTATAATTTTTTTTTTTATTTTATTTTTATATTTCATGCGCGGGAAATGAATTTTTTTCCCTTCTTCTCTCCCCGTCTAATGACACGACGATTTTCATCACGATAAATTTTTAACACGTTTCGCGAGAAATGGAGAAAATTGTTTTTTTTTTTTTTTTTGTTTTTGTTTTGAGTTGTCGCAAGTCGAATCGTTTGAACTTTTTCGAAAATGGCGGGAAGTTTGAAAAAATGATGAGAGAGAGAGAGAGAGAAAGAATCACGTGTCACTAGTTTACATTATTGGTTTTCGTATAAAACGCGGATAAAAAAAAAAAAATCAAACGAAGCGAATAATGATTAATAATAAACGAAAAATTGGAGGAAAAAAAAGAAAGGGAAATGAATCGAAGGAAAGACGAAACAAAAATAAATAGAAGAAGAAGAAAAAGAGAGAGAGAAAAAAATGGCGGGTCGTGGTTGTAGATAAAAACAATTCGAATAAATTTTTAAATTTGCGGGAAAATTCGGGAACGATGATCGAATAGATAATTTTTCTCTTTGAAATCCTTTTTCATCGTTAAAATTATTGTAGGTCAGTGACTATTAGTTTTAACAGCCATATTATCATTATCATCATCATCATCATCATCATTATTATTATTATTATTATTAATATGTTTTTTGTTTTTTTTTATGGACGGAGCGTATAAGAACACGTCGTTCTGGGTCGGAATACGATTCGCGTTCTCCTTTTTTTTTGCGAATTCGGTTCAAACTTTTACACATCCGAGTTTTGTTTTGTTTTGTTTTTTTTTTTTTTTAATAATGTCGTCTGCCAAAAATTAATGAAAAGGAAAAAAAAAAGAAAACAAAACAAAAAACTCGATTGTTTTTTTTTTTCTCACAACGTAGGTCGGAACGTTAAAAAGACGTAAAAAATTGTTTTGAAACTGCGAAACCCAAAAAAAAAAACAGAGAAAAGAACCAACCGGAAGTTGGGAAAGTCGCGCGTTTATCATTTCTTTTGTCTCGACTTCCTGAACGCGCTTTTTTTTTTTGAAGAAAATAAATTTTAACCTAAGGAAGGTTTATTCCATTAGTTGGAATGTGACGTCACACGTTCGACTCGTTCCTTTGTTGCCTTTCGAAAAATCATTTTTCCTCTTTCTCCTTTTTTCTCTCTTTTCTCTTTTTCACACGCACATCCCGCCTGTTGGACGTTCGGTAATTAATTTTTTTTTTTTTTTCTTCTCATTTTTCGAAAGAATAATAAAGAATGAATTGGGTTGTAAATTTCAAACCTGACTTTTAGACGAATCGAATGGCGTGACTCATTCAATTGACCGCCTTGAGAAATTGCATATAATACCCGAACGGAAAATAATAATAATAATAATAATAATAATAATAATAATAATAATAATAATAATAATAATAATAATAATAATAATTTGTAAAAATTCACGGACGAATTGGAAAAAGTTTTAAAAAAAAAAAAAAAAAACGCAAACGAAATCGACATTTTTTTTCTATTTTTTTTGGAAAAAGAAATGACGACGATGATGATGGTGGTGGTGATGGGTAAAGGCACGTTTTTTTAGGCGCGCGTTACGTAAGCGACGTTATGCGAAAACTCTTGAAAATTTTTTTTTATTTTTTTCGTAACTATAGTGTACTGGAGTTTTCGTCATGAAATTTAAAATTTTGTGTGTCAAAATTCTCTTTGTCAACTTTGCAATTAATTCTTCTTCAACATCATCATCATCATCATCATCATCATCTTATTCTTCTTCTGCGGTTGCTTTCACTTTTCAAGGTTTTTTTTCTCTTTTTTTTGAATTAAATATTTTGCGATTGTTAATTGTATTTTTTTGTAAAAGAAAATTTCCGAGGGTTTTATTTACTTTCGTTTGTGCACGTTAGAGAGAGAGAGAGAGAGAAGGATGGAAAGATTTAGAAATCTGAGGGAAGGAAGAGGAGGGAGGGAAATTACGGAAAAGCCCAGAAGAGTAAAATCAAAGAGAAAAATGAGAACGCCAAAAAAAAAAAAAAAGGTTTTCGACGAAGAAAAACGCGTTGACACAAAAAATAATAATAATAATAATATTAACAACAACAAACAGGCCGTGAAAAAGTGGAAGAAGATAAAATCGGGGAGGCGAATCCGGTAAAAAAAAAAAAAGGCGGTAACGGGTTGAAATCGATTTAAAAATAAAAAAGATTGAAGTTTTATCATTATTATTATTATTATTATTCGAAATGACGGATTTGTCGAACGTCGTTGGTCGGTCGTCGAATGACGTAACGAAGACGTCGGTTAAAACGTTCGAAACAAATTTAAAAAGTATATCATTTTATGCGTAAACATCATTCATCATATGACAGAGAACAACGCACAATGCATTATCCTTGGACGATGTTTAAAAGAAAAAAGAAAAATAGGAAAATGTGTTTCTATATCGTGACGTAAAGAAAGAGAGAGAGGGAGAGAGTGAGAGAGTGAGAGAGAGACGGAAAACAAAGTTCAGTGAACTGAAATCAGGCAAAGTTAAAGTGGGGCACAAAAGCGTGTACTGCGTGTACTGAGTGAGTTAGTTTCGGGTGTGTGTGCGTGGCGTGGCGGGGGGGCTTTCGGGGGGGGGGCGGTAGGACAAACGAAGAAACAAACGGTAGCGGTGATGCGGCGGCCTCGGTGGCACACCATTTTTTATCGTTATGATTTCAATCGTTGTTTGCTTTCCCCCCCCCCCGTCCCGCATGCATGGTGATACCCGTATACGTTAAAAGAAAAAAGAACGTGGAAGAAGTGAGAGGAAAGACAAAAATTAAAAAGGCGTTCGGTTAATTAGGGTCGCGAGCGAGTGCGAGCGCGCATACGTTCACGTTCATTGAAATTTTTTACCTTTCGTACGGTATAAGGCGTAATGACATTTCCCTATAATTAATCATTTTTAATTTTCTCTCTCTCTCTCTCTCTCATTTTCTCTTTTTCTCTTTCTCTTTCTATTTTCTCGAAAGGATAAAAAATTGTTTTTTTTTTTATTATTATTATTACAATTGTTGTTCGACGTGGAATTAACGACGACGACGACAATCGAAAGTTTTATTTATTAAAAAAAAAAAAAAAAAAAATGGAAAGCGAGTCAAAAAATTTTGTTGTCGTTGTTTGTTGTTTGTTGTTGTTTGTCGTTGTCGTTGTTGTTGAGGGGAAGAGTGAGTGAAAGAGAAACGGTTGTAATTAATTGTAAATTTAAAAAAAAAAAAAAAAAATTTCTTGGCCGTTTCAAACGCGTAATTTTTTCATAAAGAGAGAAAGAGAGAGAGGGAAAAAACGCACGTTTCCGTTGCAACGAGACTATCGAACGATTCGCAATAAATTTTTTTTTTTTTGGATACGTTTCGATTATTCGAATATCGAAAAAGATTCGAATCGTTAAAAAAAATTTTTTTTTAACGACTTTAAATAAAAATCATTGACGTTCGCATGAATGAATTCACGAGGCATTATAGAATATTAAAAGAAAGAGAGAGAGAGAGAGAGTTCACCGACTTTTATTATCATTATTATCATTAATGTACTTTTGAAAATGATGATGGTGACGATGATGATGATGGTAATTCTGACGTAGATTTTAACTCTCGTTCTTTCAGCTTCGAAAAGAAGAAAAAAATATCAATATTATTATTATTTTTAATTAATTTACCAAAAAAAAAAAACGGAGAGAATCGAACTTTGGTCGATTCGAATCATTCGATATATCGAATTCACGTTTTCTATCGAAAAAGGAAGGAGGTGGTGGAGGTGGAGTGCGTCCGTTTTTTTTTTTTTTTTTATTTAGGATTTTAAAACATTTCGAAACACGTTGCGTGAATATGTAATGAGAGAAAGAGAGAGAGAGAGAGAGAGAAAAAGGAAGGGGTGGGTGGTAAAATCACACGCACGCAGGCACACACACGCGAACGCTTTCGATTCCATTGACCATTGACCTCTCCCCCTCCCCTTTTCCCCAACGTTTAGTTTTCCAACGTAGGAATGGGAAAGCGAATGTACATTCGCGATTTTCCAAAGGTTTTCTGCTGTCGCTCGTTGTAATGAAGTGATTGAATTTTTCGAAAACAGGAAGAAACTGTTGTTTGGATGTTCCTCCTGGAAAACGTCACTCGTCGTCGAATGTTTCCGAAATTACGCAAAGAAAATTTATATATATTTATTAGACACACGACAGATTCGGATTGGGATTTTCCCAACAGCAAAAAAAAAATTTTTTTTTTTTTCTCTTTTTTTTTTTTTCACTTTGTTATGTCGTCTGTATTTTTAGAAAGTGATTTTACAAGTCATACAAATTTTTGCGAAATTTTCTGTTGCCAATTTTTTTTCTAGAAAATTTTTCGTGTTTTTCTAGAAAAAAAAATGTCGTTTCATTTCGTCTGAATATTTGAAAAAAAAAAAAAAAATTAATGATTCATCATCATCAATCGCAATTAGCATCTGCCGGAAAATAATGATGATGATAATAAAAGAAAGAAAATAGGTTTCGAAGGTTCTTTTGTATTTTACGTATCGTCGTCGTCGTCGTCGTTTTCATTTGTTTCTTTGTTTGTTGTTGTTGTTGTTGAATTGTTGGATTAAATTTGTTTGATAAATGCCTACTTACTTTGTTCTCTCCGTGCGAAGGTGTTTTTTTTTTTGAAAGGATAGACGTCATTATTATTATTATTATTATTATTATTATTATTATTATTTTTAATTAGTAATTTTTATTAATGATACTAAGGCGACCACGTAAAAGAAAAAAAAAAAAATTTAAGGTGCGAAACGAGAAAAACGTTGGAGAAAAGAAGGAGGAAGAAGAAGAGTCTCGATTGAGATTAAATGATGACGAATTTTTAAAAAAAATGTCGAGTGTCACGCACGCACTCACGCATGCACTCACGCATGCACCCACTCACGCGTTCACGCACATGATGCAAAATCAATCAAATCGATTAGTAATAACGGTTTCGCATTTCCTTTCTCACAATTTCTTTTCTCTCTCTCTCTCTCTCTCTCGAAAAAGTTGATTTTTTTTTTTTTTTTTATTCGCACGACACTCGTCGTGTAAATAAAAAACGGTTAGAGAACCGGACGGACTCGATGACGACGCTGACTAACGCCACGTTTCTAATGATCGGACAATTAAAAAAAAAAAAAAAAAAAAAAAAAACGTAAAGAAAATTAGATTTCACTCTTTGACGCGAGTGAATTGTGGTTGTTGTTTGTTGTGGTTGTTGCGGTTGGATTTTTATGACTTTGCGAAATCATCATCATCATCATCATCATCTCCGTCTACTCCACGAGTTTGTCGTTTGTTTGTTTCGTTCGTTTAAATCCGTTTGTCTCTTCCGGTAAAAATCGATCTTGATTGTTTTTCCGTGGAAAATTCACGTGAACCAAATCGGACAAAGTTGTCGAATGTCAAAAATGACCTGAAGCATTATCATTATTATTATTGTTTTCCCCCACAACCCGTCCACATTTCTTAAGGTTTGTTGTGTGTGTTCTGTATGATGACTCAAGATGGAAGTTGCCGAAAGCGTTTTTCTTTTTCGGGTTGACCGTCGAAGGGAAAACATTGAGGTGGGAGGAGGGATTTTAATTTTAAAATATCAAAAATAATTTTCCGAATGTCGTCACGGTTTCTCTCTCTCTCTCTCTCTCTCTCTCTCTCTCTCACACACACACACACATCTCGAGCGTGAGTTCAAATTAATTGATAAAAGTCTTATGCAGTAAAAAAAAAAAAAAAAAAAAAAAGCTAATAAAAATTGGTTGACACGGTTGACCCTAAAAATTAAAATTTCTCTCAATGACGTCACATTCGACAACATCCACGAAACCCCGCGATCGGTGGTTTTTTCTTGCAAAAGGAAGTTTCTAGAATTACCGTAAATATTATATCGAATTTTTCATTTATCGTTATCATTATTATTATGTATTAATTTTTTGAAGGTGGGGGGAAAGAGGGGGAGGAGATTTTGCTTATGGTAAAAACTTTTTATAAAACGGTTATTGTTGTTGTTGTTGTTTTGTCCTCGAATGTTTTTAATCATTAAAAAAAGCTGCAGCTTTTCGCAGTACGCGATTAAAATAATCGCTCTCGAAATTGGGACTCCCTTTAATTTAATACACTAATAAGGGGGGGGGACGTCACGTGACGATATTTTTTTGCTCGTCCGTCGTAAAAAAAATATTTTTTTTTTGTTTTTCATCGATATTTACTCGGTGGTAATTAACGTTTCGTGATTAATTAAAAAAATTTTTTTTTATTTTATTTTTTTTTTCTTTCCAGAATGTTTCCAGCGAGAATAGAGAGTTCATAGAGGTTTGCGAGTCTCCTGGTAGTAATCAAAAAAATTCTTTGATGCCGCTAGCTCAACCACAAGAATCTTCGAATGGTGAGTTGTAACTCCCACGTAATCATTAATTAAAAAAAAAAAAAAAATTCGATTCGAGTTCGATTAACTCGTTCGATTCTCGATTCGCCCGTTCGATTCTCGATTCGCCCGTTCGATTCTCGATTCGAAAGAAAAATCCGTTGGTTTGACATCGAAGGTTGTTGTATGTATACTTGTCGGAAAACAAAATTGTCTTTTTGTTTTGTAATACAACATAATAATGATGTTGAGATTTTTTTTGTTTTTTTTTTGTTTTGTTTTTTTTTTTTTGCGTCGTTTTTCCGTCGTTTTTATTGCTGTTTGATTTGTCGTAATCATTTTTTTTCCCTTACGCCGCCGCCGCCGCCGCCATCTTTGCATTTTAATTTAACCATGTTATTTATTCATTTGTGAAAAATAAGGTTGTCGTTGTTGTTGTCGTCGTCGACGACGGCATGAGTCATATTTTTGCGGTTTTAAGGTCGTTTCGGCAAATACGCATTCGATCGTGTATTTTTCTTACGCACTAAATCATCGATTTAAAAGGTGTTGTTTTTGTTTTTGTTGTTTTTGTCATTATTATTATTATTATTATTATTATTATTGTTGTTGTTGTTGTTTACGTTTGTTTTTATCATTTCGTGTTGTTGTTGTTGTAATTTTCCTTTTAACGTCACGCCACATTTAATTGTTTTTCATGAGACGATTCATGTGTAAACAATATTATATTAGATAAAATTTGTACTCGTTTTATTATTATTATTATTATTATTATTATTATTTGGTCGCAAACATGTCGGTTCCTCCGAGTATTTTAATTTAATTTGAGTTTTTTCCTTTTTTTTTTTTTTTTTTTTTTTTTGAAAATATGAGAAAGAAATTGTAAGGTGGAAACGTGTCGTGATGATTTTGTCGTCGTGTAACGTCTTACGTAAATCATTTTTTTTCGACGCTGTTCGCCCCCTCCCCTCCCACTCACCCCCATATTTTTTGTTGTTTGTTTGTTTCTCAGACGTATATGTTTTAAAGTAGTGTAAAATGGGTTTCCCCCCCCCCGCCAAATGTCGGTTTTTTAATTCACCAGGAATAAAATCCGCGCACGTATTTTGCGTCTTGTTTGTTTCACCGAACGAATGAATTTGCATAAGTGACTTTGGCGAACACTCATGTCTCAAAGATCAGATGGAAATCTTGTAAAAATTTACAAAAGGAGAATGTTTGGTTGTTTGGTTGTTTGGCACAATCAAGGTTTTGCGTTTAATAAATGACGTAATAAATTCGTTCAGGGCTGAGCGGGCGAAAAAAAAAAAAAAAAAAAAAAAACAACAAAAAAACATTAGTCTCTCTCTCTCTCTCTCTCTATTGTCGATTTGGAATTTTCTCATCGCCGATAATGTAAATTATATTTTTCATTGCGTTCTTGACCTTACATCAAAATTTCAAAAAAAATTTTTTTTGTTTTTTGTTTTATGGGGGGGGGGGAAAGGAGGGTCAAGACGAGAGAAAAGGAAAGGTGGGAAAAAAAATAAATTTTGTTAAATTCAAGTTTTTAGTCACGATGAAGAATGTGCGTTGAAAACGATTATTTTCTCTCTTTCTCTATCTCTCTCTCTCTCTCTCTCTCTCTCGTTTCGATTAGAAACTTTAATTTTATTACGATCGATTTCTTATTATTACTTACTACTACTCGTCTGTATTGATTTTTGTCGAATCGGGAATCGATTTTGCCAAAACGAGAAATGGGATTGGTTCGGTGGGATTCTCGTCGAAATTGATAATCAACGTTGACGCGCCTAAATCATGACAAAACGGTTGTGATTTTATCATTATTATTATTATTATTGTTTTGTCTTTTACCCCCTCTCTCTCTCTCTCCTCCCCCCTTCACAATGTCCTGTATTGATATGTATTGTTGACGCGTTATCCATTGCGTGGTAAGCAAAATCGTTTGGGTGTACGCATGTAAAGTGTTTGATAGATATTTTCGTAAATAAGAATCGCGTGTGCGATTTCCTGATTTCACTTTGCGTTATCACCAACATCGTGGAGTGATAACACACCGCCAAAGTTAAATAATTCGAGAATCGAATCGATTATCGAAAAATAGAGGGAGGGGGGAGGGGGGCCTCGATAAAACGCTTTTGAGAGGTTCGTAGTAGTCAAATGCAAACCGCCCTATTTTTTTTTTTCTTTTCGTTTTAATTATTTCGCTTGAAATTAACAAACGAAACGACAAACAAAAAAATAATAGTAATAATAATAATAATGAACTTTCGAGAATATGCATGACTCACGGTCAGCTACGCAGCAAAAAAAAAAACTTGTCGAAAGTCACGTATTTGTAAGTTTCCTTGACCGGGAAATTAAAAAAAAAAAAAAAAAAAAGAAAAAAAGTCAGAAACCTATCTACCTACCTACGTACAGCAAAATCGAATTTGAATGTTTTTACCTTTTTTTTTTTTTTTTTTTTTTTTTGCTACCGTCAAAGATTTAATTATCAAAATGATAAAAAGTAATTAAAACGTCTCTTGAATCCGTGATTTGCTGCCGCGTTGGTTGTTGTTTTCCTGGTTGTTGTTGTTGTTTTTCCCGGGATGAACGTCCCTATGTGTTTACGTGCAGGTCGTTTGTCGTCGTCGTCGAAAACACGATTGCACCGGTTCGTTCCGGTTTTTTGGTTGTTGTCGACGACGACGACGACGACGACTGATTGCCCGCCCTTGAGTTTTATCTTAAACGTTTTCCTGTAGGTTTCCGCCGGGTTACGTTTTATCAACAACCCATCTCTCTCTCTCTCTCTCTCTCTCTCTCTTTCTCTCTCAAGATTGTATAAGTCGTTCCTTATTGCGTAATTTTTTTTTTTTTTCTACGTGTGGGTTACTCTGGAATTCGAGTGAAGTGCTCGTGAGACTGAGAAAAGGTTTGCATTTGTTTGTTTTGTTTGTTGGTTTTCGTTCGAACAAACAGGGGGGAAGGGAGGGTTATTGTAAAAAAAAAAGACGATATATCATTTCGAAAGCGCGTTTAATTTATTACATTTCGAAAATCTGTTGTTTTCGAAAAAAAATTAATAAATAAATTTCGTTTAATTGCGTTCCGATCGGAAAGGGGAAATAAAAATATTTTTTATGCAAACTGGGGAGGTGGGGGGTGGGGGTGGGTTTGAAGGAAATTTAATTTTTTGTTTTGTTTTTAATCTGCGGTATTTGTAAATTGGTTGAAAAATGAAAAAAAATTGGTTGTAACAATAAAAATCTGTGACAAATTAGGGAAAGGGAAAGAAAACAAAGTTTTTTATTTTGGAGGGGGGGGGAAGAAAAAATTAACGAGTCTGGATTGTGTCGTTTGTTGTATTTCGTTAACTGGGTCAACGACCTTTTCATTTCACCCCGGATTATCAAAATAATAAAAAAAATTATCAGTAAAGTAATATTTTTATTTTTATAAGGGTCGACAACAACAACAACAACAAATCGAATCCCGAATTTTTTAAAATTTATCGAAGGTGAGAAGGGAAGAAAGGAGGAGGAGGAGAGGGGAAGGAGGAGGGAGGGTTTCATTAAGAGGAAAGTTAAACATGAAAAACCCCTTCGAGTCACGTGGTGTTTAAGAGAATTATATTTTTATATATATATAAAAGCTATTAAGATTTGTTTTTATGATAACTCGTATTTTTATTGTGGTTTTTGTTGGATTTTTCTAGAATCACGAAAACGCGTACGTATCTACGGTTACGGTTGCAAGCCATTCCCTAACCTTCTGGCCCGGTAGCTGGAGAAAAGAAAATTTTCTCCGAAAGAATAAAAGAGAGGGGGGAGAGGGGGAGGGAGAAGAGGAGAGACAAAGAGAACGCGAAAGTAATTTTAATAATAATAATAATATTTTTTTTTCGACGAAAGACTAAGGTTATCTATGTATAACTATCTGGAAGAAAGTTTTTTTTTTTTTTATCGATAATACGAAGCGTCGAATCGTTGTCGTTTGCTCGTCAAAGGTCAAAGTTCATAGGTAAAATTAATAATAATAATAATAATAATGAATTCACTTTTGTTTCTTTTGCTACAAAGCAGGTTTGGTTTGCCGCGTCGTGTGATTTGTGTGAAAAGCGATTCCTAAAAGTCTGATTGCGAGGTCCTCGCCGTTTCCCCCCCCGTAGGAAGTAGAAAAGAAAAGGGGGAGGGGAGAGAGAGAGAGGAAAGGGGAGGGGAAAACGTTGGAAAATTTGGCCGTAAAAAATGATGATGACACGTTTTAATAATTGGCACGTTCGTTAATAATAATAATAATTAGAAATGAAAGGAAGGAATCGGTTTTTTTTTTTACTTACGGACAGGTGTAAAGAATTTTTTTTCTTCTGCTTCTGTTACTGTTGCGGTTAAACTCAAAACGCAAAAAATTCTATTTACACGATTTTGTTTGAGTCCGTGCCAAAAGTGGTTGAAAGATTCATTAAGAGAAAGATGTGAACGCGAGAGAGAAAGAACAGAGACAAAGGAAAAAGTCGAGAGTGAATGTGGGTGCGTGTGCGTTCGTACGCACGTTTATATGCAACAACGCACGGGAAAAAAAAAAAAAAGTTTATTGACGTTCTCAAATCGAAACGTCGGCCAAAAAAAAAAAAAAAAAAAAATTCCCCATTTTCTAAGCCTTTTTTTCTTTCTAACGATCCATCTCTCTCTCTCTCTCTCTGTCTCTGTCTATCTATTTGTAAAAATATCGATTCGCCATTTTTTTTTTTTTTTTTTTTTGATCATTTTACGGTCTGAAAACGAGAACGTATGTGTGTGTGTGTTCAATCGACCGAACATTATTCGGCCGACTAATTTTGAAGGACTCACTCCAGAACACACACAAGGTCACGATGAATTTTTTTTTTTTTTTTTTCCGAATCGAATCATTAATTGTTATTAAATTATCATCATCATCATCATCATTATTATTATTAAATAGTTTTCTTTTTTTGTGTGTGACGTTCGTTTTACGATTGATTGATTGATTTGATTTTAAATAGGGTTGATTTCTCACTTCGGGAAAAGTTTTTGTTTGTTTTCCTTTTTTCTCTCTCTCACCCGGAAAACGATGATGACGTTTTTCCGGTGTCGTGTCATTAATAAATAAAATTTTCACGCTTTGAATTTTTTTTTATTTTTTAATTATCGATCTATCGATTGATCGATCGATCGATCGGTCGTTGCTCCCGGGAAATAAAATTAATTAAATTCGGGAGGGGAGGAGGGGAGGGAAGGGGGATATCGGACGTGAATGCGTACGCAAACGATACAAATGTCGAAGGTCATGTTTTTGCTACCACCACTTTTGCTATCTGTCGATGTGATTGTGTCCTTACTTCGAGTTGTCTCGATTGTGAGATAAACGACGCGAAAGTCGAAGGAGGGGGGGAAGGATGAGATGATGGACCATTTCCTCGTGACCGCGACGAGAAAAAGAAAAAAAATTTCTTACACCAAACAACAATCGAAGGAAAACAATATCGTAAACAAACAATCATCTTCTTCTTCTTCCTCTTCGAATGTTATTATTATTATCATTGTTGTTGTCATATAGGAACAAACGACGTTTCGCGGAACTATAAAAAAAAAAAACCCGTAGAAGAGAATCGGATTCGACTTGGAGTCCGCCAAATTTTTTATTTGTTTTTTTTTTTAATTTTAATTTTCGTCATTTTAGGCCGTCATTTTTTTTTTTTTTTAATTTAAAAGGTCACCCCCGTTAAACGTCAACGTTGAAATTATCGAACGAATCGCGATCGAGTTTGAATATGGCGCGACGTTCGTACGTTAAAGTCCGTAATCCAATACCGATCGATACGCGAGTTGTGGATATTTAAATTTTTTTTTTTTTTTTTTTTTCATTTGACGTCGTCGTTTATGCGTGCGATGATTTCTTTTATCAAGTCGTAATTGCAACAACAACAACAACAACAACAAACAACAACGAAAAACAAAATGACGACGTAAGAGTATTTCTCGGAAAAGACCGGTGGTAACCGACCCCCCTCGCAGAACAAAAAAGAAAAGAAGTAGGCCGTGAAAAAGTGACGACGAGTGAACTTAGCAATTTTCCGAAAGGAAAAAAAAAAAAAAAAAAGGGAGGCAAGCCACCGGATGAAAATAAAAATGACGCACGCACGTAGTATTATTTAACTTGTAATTATTATTACTCTATGAAAAAAATAATGATGATAATGATGATAAAATAACAGAACAATTGGCTAATGATTTCAAAAAAAAACAAAAACAAAAAAACAATTGGATTCGAATCATGTGATGTGTGAGAGAGAGAGAGAGAGAAAGAGAGAGAGAGATTGATAAGACTCGCGAGTTTAATAAAGACGGAGAGATGTTTTAAAGAACACACACACATGCACACGCACACGCACGCACGCACAGACTCTTGAATTGCGCAGTTTAAGAAATGAGAAGAGGAAAAAAAAAAAAAAAAAAAACGAGAACATGTGCAAGTCACATTTTATATATATATATATAATTTAAAGTGAATTTTTTAAACGTTTTTTCCTTCTGCTTCTTCTTTCATTACGTAGAGAAAATAATAATAATAATAATAATAATAATAATAATAATAATAATAATGATAATGATAATGATAATAATAAAATGTAAAAAATAAAAGACTACGAGGCTGAGAGCTTTTGTTTTTTTTGTTCGCGAAAAAAGTGTTGGGCCCCCCTTTTGAAATTTTTTTTTTCACGCGGTAAAAGGCCTTAAACTTGAAAAAGAGAAAGAGGGAAAGATAGAGAGAGAGAGAGAGAGAGAGATTTTTTGTTTTCTTTTCTTATTTTTCTCCTATATGAGTGTGTTAATTACTTCGTAAAAAGATTAATTAAGAAAAATTTTCGACGAGAGAGGAGAGTTCAGGGCTCATCGTTCGTGGCTTTTCTATTATTATCATTATTATCATTATTATCATCATTATCACGATCATCGTTATTACGTTATTGATATCGTCAAAATTAAAAAAAGAAAAAATTTAATGTAAAGCGAGGAGATGATTGAATACAAACGCATCGTTTTCGCGTTTATTATTATTATTATTCGTTTTAGGGTTTAATTTTTTTTTTTTGGGGGGGGAGGGTGCGCGGGAGGATTAATAACGAAAACAATTAATCGTTAACCGGTCGCGTAATATCGTGTTAATTCGTAATTCAAAATTGAATGACTTTAAATTTTTTTTTTTTATATAAAAAACGAGTTTTTGGAAATAATATTGATAATAATGATAATAATAATAAGTAGTAGTAAATAAATTACGTAAAATAAATGACGAAAAAAAAAAATAAAAAATTATGTAGAGTTCCTAGAAGAAATATTATTAAAAACTGACCGTGACGTAGATTGTTGTTGTTGTTGTTTGTTTGTTTGTTTGTTTGTTTGTCTGTTTTTGGTGCGTGTATGTAAAAAAAAGTTCGACGCCACAGGTGCTCGAAAAAATTGCGTTTTATTAAACGCTTATTTAATACTTGCATCGACGATTCTACGAATGTCTCGTAAACAAAAGGAAAAATAATAATGATAATGTTGAAAAAAAATTTTCAATTAATTTTCCTCGTTTTCATTCATGCACCGCCCGGAAAATTAATTCGCCCCCTCTCACTCCCTCTTCCCGCCCCCCGCACGATCGTTGGCAAACCGAAACGTGAGTAACAAAAGTCCCCCCGAGGGTGATTTAATAAAAAAAAAAAAAAAAAAAAAATTTAAATGTCTTAAATTTTTTTTTTTTTTTTTTTAATTCTCGTTAAATACGTGGGGGAGTGGAGTGGGAGGGGGCAAAAAGAGAGGAGGAGGGAGGAGGAAAAAGGAAAATCGTGTTTTTCTCTTTTCTCGAGAATAAAACATAATCGCACAATCAATCGTTTCGTATTAAATTTTTATTTTTCGTAGAATCGGCAACGTCGCAAAGTCTTGGCCCACGACTTCGCGCGTGAAGTCGTTTCATCCACGATACTATTATTATTATTATTGTTATAAATGTAAATACGTGAAATTGTTATTCGTCAGTCGGTTAAAAGACGTCGAAGGAGAAAGAGGTAGAGTGAGCGAAAGAGCGAGCGAGCGTTTTGCTGCTGCTGCTGCTACTGTTGATGAATAACATCTCGCGCGGTTATAGGAATGAGAAAAAAATTTTAGTGCTTTTTCGAAAGTTTTTTTTTTTTTGTTAAAAAAAAAAAATAATGAAAAGTTGATTTACATCGCGTGTTATGGAGTGATTATTATTATTATTATTAAGTTTTTCCTTTTTTTTTTTTGTTCTGGAATTAATAATTAATAATTTGTTTTCGTACGTTGACAAACGTTTTTTATTGGATTTTTTTTTTTTCTGGAACAAACGATCGTTCGTTTTTTAACGGTTAAAAGTGTGAGTGACGTCATTAATATTTTTTTAAATTTGAAATTTTTTTTTCTCTTTTTTTTTTTTTTTTTTTTTTTTACTTTTGCCGAAAGTCGTCACACGCTTTTTCTTTTATGCGTTGTTATTTTGCTTTTCTCTTCGAACAGGTTTGAATAGGTTTTTATTTCATTTTTTTTTTTTTACAATTTTCATTATTAAAATAAAAGCGGTTTAAGAGAGAAGTAGGAGGGGAAAAAAAGGAAACGATAAGCTCGACCGTGTGTTTCGACCGTTAAAAAAACAAGAACGACAAAATGGCCGCCGCGTTCTCAAACAAAAAAAAAAAAAAAAATTACAACCACCACCGGGATATTTTAATTAACTGATAAAAGAATAATGAAAAAACGAAATGTGCCAACGATTTTATTTTAAATTTTTTTTTATTGCGATTTTTCGTCATTTTATATTTAATAGTTAATAGTTAATTTTTTTCCGGAGTTTTTTTTTTTTTTAATGTATATTTTCGATGAGGGAGAGACGTCGTCTCGTAGAATTTTCTAGAAAAGTGAAACCGTGACTATTTTTTTTTAAAATAAAAAATGTTTACGTGGTAAAGATATATATGATTGTGATTCGATTTAAAAAAAGGAAAAGGAAAAGAGAGAGAGAGAGAGAGAGATAAGGTATATATGAGTTAGTAAAATAAAACTCAAAAAAAAAATAATTCGAAACTTTATTTTATGACCTCCATTTTTCTTTTTCTTTTCTTTTCTTTTTTCAAAATAAATTTTTATCGTTTGAGAAAAAGAGAGAAAGAGAGAGAGAGGGGGGAGAAGGGGAAGGGAAAATTTAATTTGATGATTTTTTTTTTTTTTTTTGTTTGAAATGTCTCGCGAGAATCCCGAAAATAAAAGAATAAATTTTGAAAATTTAAATTTTCGTTCTCGAACGCGAACGCGAGTTTAACGGTCGTCGCGTCGGAACGCGGTGTGTCGCGGCGGGAGGGAGGAAGGATGAGGCGGTGGAACGATGAGTAGGAGTAGGGGAAGGGGGAAGGAGGAAGGGTAAATTATATTAACATCTCGTCGTATGCGATCGGAATCGGCCACGTATTTAAAGTTTATAATTCAATCAAGGTCGTTTTTTTTTTTTTTTTTTCTACTGTTCATTAACAAGTGAAAACCTGATTTGGCAAAAGTGGATTCAAGTTCTGTTATATTTGCTAATTGTTTATATTCGTCTTATTATTATTATTATCATCATTATTATTATTACTACTACTACTTTTTTTTTTTTTTTGCATCCGAACCTATCGAAAACCTGTTCGAATCGGAAAAGGAAAATAATGAAAAAAGAAAAAGAATTTACTTTGTGCGTTTATGCCTCTCCTTCCCTTCCATCCTCCCCTCCCCCTACCTCTCGCAAAAAAAATGGCGAAAAAAGAAAAGAAAAGAAAAGAAAAGAAAAGAAAAGGAAAGAGAAAAGAATAATTTTTTTTATTTTTTTCAATTTGTTTGTTTGATTTACAGTTGTTGAGAGTTGAGAGTTGCCATCAAATAAAGAGCTGACGTAAAGGAAAAAAAAAAAAAAAATAACGTGTCACTAGAAAAATTGAACAGCTACTACTACCACTACCACTACTGCTGTTGTTGTTTTGTTTTTCTCATCCATCCATCCATCTTGTGTAGACTATCCCTTCTGTATTGACTATCTTTGAAAGATTTTTTTTAAAAATTTCGTTCATTGGTTTTCATTTGTTTTATTTATTGATTAACGTTGTTGTTATTGTTATTATTATTATTATTATTAAATTATAATACTTGTTGCCATCATTGCAAAGTGAAAAAAAAAAAAAAAAAACTTTGAAAAAAAAAGAAGGAAATAGATTTTAGTGTAGTTAAATAAAATAGGAAAAATGGTTGAAAAAATAATTGAAGAATCGGAAGGAGCTCAAACGGTTTGTCGTAAGTATTATTATCATTATTATTATTATTATTTAAATATGGAACCGTTCCGTTTGCTTAACAAAAAATGTATATATATAGTCGTTTTTATCATTATCATTTCGTTCGACTCCCCCGAGATGATAAGAGTGAGAGAGAGAGAGAGAGAGAGAGAGAGAGAAAGTTTTCGGCATTTAAAAATTTACTGCTAGAATGAAAATAATAATAATAATAATAATGTGAAAATGATGTCAGACTGTGTAAAATTCGTTCGTTCTACGGATTCTACGGTTTTTTTTTTTTTTTGCGCACATTTTTATGCGTAATTAAAGTGCGTGCGTGCGTGCGTGCGTGAGTGCGTGAGTGCGGTCGGACGCTTTTCCTCAAACAAATCAAAGTCCGAACTTATCCAAAAGAAGACGATGATGACGACAACGATGACGATGATGACCATCGGTCGTGCGTAATTTTGTTGAGTTGTTTGTTTGTTTGTTTGTTCGTTCGTGAGGTACTTTTTCTCTTCAAGGTTTATGCAAAATTTTTTTTGTTTTTTACAAACGCAAAAACAAACAAACAAACGAACAAACAAATCTGACTCATAGGAATTTTTTTATTTTATTTTTATATTGCTTAACCCGAGTTGCCAAATTATAATTAAACTCGAAGACAATGGAATCGTCGTCGTCGTCGTCGTCGTGGTTGTAGATGTCGCACTTTTGTTTATGATTTAAATATCGGGAAAGATTTTATTGTTTCCCCCGCCCCCCACAGAGATTCGAATGGAAACGAATCGATCGATCATACACTACTAGTTTTTTTTTTTAAATAAATGTTTTCGTATCGTTTCAGGCGAAGTCCTCGCTACAATTTGCGACAAAACCGGAAACGATTCGAATGACGTTCAAGCAAGAAAAGAAGAGGCGAGAAGAAAGAGAAGAAGGAAAAAGAATTCGTCTGTCGTATCTTCATGCTTTCAAGGTAAGACCTTGATTCTGTGTAGCCCTTTTTGATTCCCGGGTTGTCCCACCGTGAGGAAAAGGGAAGAAAGAGGGGGGGGAAGAAAACGAGAGTCTAATCGTTTGTGCGGTATCATTATTAATTTTAGATTTGTACAAATTGACTGGAGAAATACTTGGAGAGGGAGCTTATGCCTCAGTACAAAGTTGTATCAACATATACACGGGAATAGAATATGCTGTGAAAATGATTGAAAAAATTCCGGGACATTCAAGGTCGAGAGTTTTCAAAGAAGTTGAAACTTTTCATCACTGTCAGGGTCATCCTAATATCATACATTTGGTTGAATTTTTTGAAGATGAAGAAAGGTATTTGTCAAAAGAATTAAAAGAAAATGAAAAAAGGAAAAAGGAAAACGTTTTGGATTTAAACGTTTCTTTGTTTGTTTGTTGTTTGTTTGTTTGCAGGTTTTATCTTGTGTTTGAAAAAGTAGTCGGGGGTCAGCTTTTGGATAGAATACAAGAAAAAAATCATTTTTCAGAGCGTGAAGCTTGTCAAATAATTCGGGATCTGGCAAGCGCTTTGCAATTCCTTCACAAAAAAGGTATTATTATTATTATCATCATCATCATCACCGTTTGATACATTTTTTTTTACTTAGAGTTTTCGAAAATGATTTTGATTTCCCCCCCCCCCTCCAGGTATAGCACATCGTGATTTGAAACCGGAAAATATTTTGTGCATATACGAGGACCAACTTTCCCCCGTTAAAATATGTGATTTCGATCTTGGATCCGGGATAAAATTCAATCCCAGTCTTTCATCCCCGATTGCTACCCCACAGCTTCTGACACCGGTGAGAATACATTTTATTTTAATTTGATGTTTCGTTTTTTCTGCACTTTGAACTCTGAAAGTTCTAACTGGAGGGTTTCTTTCTTTTTTCGTCAGGTTGGTAGTGCCGAGTTCATGGCTCCCGAAGTTGTGGAGGCTTTCGTCGGAGAATTCACGGCCTACGACAAGCGATGCGATTTGTGGTCTCTCGGTGTCATAATGTATATTCTTCTCTGCGGGTATCCTCCGTTCTACGGTAATTGCGGAAACGATTGCGGGTGGCAAGACGGTGAAAACTGTTGCCGGTGTCGCGAACTTTTATTCCAAAGCATTCAAGAAGGACGGTACGAGTTCCCGGATCCGGAGTGGTCCGACATAAGCGACGAAGCCAAGGATTTGATACAGCATTTATTGGTTAAGGAGGCGAGTTTGAGACTGAGCGCGGATTCCGTGCTTGAACACCCTTGGATGAAGTACCTGAACGCACCCATTTATCAAAGAACTCTCGTCACTCCGCACAACATAAGGAGAAACAACAGCGCGAGAGGACTTTCAGCCTTTGCCGAGAGCGCGATGGCAGTCAACAGAGTTTTCCAACAACATTTTTCAATGAACATCGACATGATTCCGAAACATTCTGTTGAGACTGCCAAGCTTAGTAATAATCAAGGTGAATGAATGAATGAATGAATGAATGAGTAGTATTATAAAATTAATTTTTTGCAAATGGCGGACACGCACACACGCACTCGTGATTTTGAGAAAATCTACATAACAGTTTTTTTTTGTTCTTAAAAAGGTGAAGTATTCGGACTGTCACCGCCAAGCGAATCAAGACTGATGCAAAGAAGATTGCTTACCAAATCACAAACCGGAAGTCAATGCGGTCGTCAAGACAAACTCACGGATTCGGTGTACAGTAATTTACTATCTTCACAGCCGATTCAATTAAATGAAAAGTTGGTAGCGAGTCAAACGGTTGTGGCATCGCCGAGCGGTTAATGTTTCATCCTCTATGGCCTGCCCTGTCGCCTTCCGATTCGAATTTTTTTCCCTATCGATTTCCATCTGTCTCCCCACCCACCCCCAACCCCTCCCCGACGTTCTCTACTACTACCACCACCACCGCCACCGCCACCCTCCTCAAGTACCCGACGATGCCACAATTATTTCAACTACTACTACTACTACTACTACTATTATTATTATTATTATTATTTTTGATTGATTTTTCTTTTCAAAAAAAAAAAAGTACACACTTTAAACGTACATTCTACAATTAGGTACAACAATAATAATAATAATGATAATTGAGTCAGGTTGAACAAGAAGAAAAAGAAAAAAAAAAAGAAAATTTTTTTGCTCAAGGGATGATGATGATGATGATGATAAGTCGTAAAAACGGGTATATAAGTAAATAAGGTTTTTTTTTTTTGTGCAGGTTGGAGAAAAGAGTTTTTTTTTTATATATATATATATGTATATGTGTGTGTGTGCGTGTATACACACACTCGTTCAGAGATGATGAGAAAGAGAAATATATATATATGTAGAGAAAGAGAAAGAGAGAGAAAGAAAATGTGAAAGAGGGAACGGATGATACTCGACGCGAAAAACGAGAAAAGAATCGTCGTTTGAAAAAAGTTTTCCGGGATGATGATTGATGATGGGAAAACCGGAAGTAACGCGACACACACACACACGCGCGTTGCGTTTGTAGTACCGGAAACAGATTGAAAAATTTCATTCAGGGACGCGTTTAAATTTAAAAAGAAAAAACGGCGACGATTGAGATTGATGACAATAAATAATAATAATAATAATAATGTTTGTGATAAGGGTTGATGATGATGTTGGGCATCGAGATCTCCGTTCTCTTTCTCCCCCTCTCTCTCTCTCTCTCTCTCTCTGTCCCTCCGTTGATTTTTGCATAGAGTAAATAAAAAAATAAAAAAAAAATCTCTGACGCGCGTGTCGTGTAGAAAAAATTTGATCCAAAAATTATAACTAAATGATAATAATAATGATTATGATGATGATAATGATGATAAACTCCTACTCCTCCTCCCTACCCCCCACTATAGAATAAAATTATTATTTAAAAATAATTAAAAAAAAAAAAAAACAAAAACAAAAACAAAATGTTATTAAGAAAAGAAAAAGACTGAATCGAAAAGAAAAAAAAAATAATTTTTTTTTTTTTTTATTTGTATAAGAGGAAAAAATTATTTAAATATAAAAAAAAATTAAAAATTATTAAAAAATGCTTTTGTTTGTTTATTTATTTATTTACTAATTACATAGAGTAAAAAAAAAATAATTTCCTTATAAATAAATACACGTTGATTATTTTTTATTAATTTGCACGAAAAAATAAATATTGCATGTAATTATATTATACTCCATGGTAATGCCGTGCAAAGCCTCCGTTATTACAAGTTACCACCGTTTCCGTTTATTTTCTCTATGAGTTAAAAAAAGATTTGGGAAGAAGGGAAATATGGCAGGAATTTATTATTACCGTAAAATAATAAAAAAAAAATTCGTTCATATACGAAGTAAATAGATATATATTAATATATAATAAAATGTTAGTTTCGATAATATAAATATTTATACACATTTTATATAAATAACTATTTATGTATATTATTATTATTATTTGTTAAATTTACATCCAACTTTACTTTTTTATTAATTAATTAATTTTCCTCCACAACATCGATCGATTGATTACATATGTTAACTAAAGCTATTATCACAAAGCTTAATTTTTTTTTTAAATAATCCCAACGTCGCCGCCTAAACGACAAACGAACAAACAATAAATCATTTCCGGTTTCCTCTTTCGTCGAAGGGCAAAAAATTCAATTTTCCTTTCTTTCCTCCTTCCGGAATTTAAACGTGTCGTTATAATAATCCCAATTGACCAAACTGAAACAAAATAATAATGATAATTTAGATATGTATTTCCACGGGGATTTTCCAATTGGGAAAAAATCCCTCCGCTCCGTCCCCCCGCTCCGCCCCTCACCAGAGTTTGCCTTTGTTGTTCTTTTTCCAATACGTTGTGCGTTTGTTCGTCGTTAAATTTAACAATGGCGGATAAAACTTTTGCCAAAACCATTTGTTCTTTCCCCATCATGTATTCGTACAAAATGTTTCTCAGGTATTCGTATTCCGTGTCGTTTTCCAAACCCCCCCCAACCGACGAGTAATACCAATCGTGTGCATCCGGTGAATTTTTCCGAGATTTTTTCTTAGCTCCCAATTTTTTCAATTCGAATATTTCTTTCCTACGAAATCCAAAAAGAACAAGAAAATTAATAATAATAATAATTGAAAAAAGATGAACGTTAATAATAATAATAATAATTAATACTTGTATTGTTTTTTCAATTCTTTCATTTCCGTTGCTTGTTGTATGAGTTGCCTTTGCAAAACTTCTATCGAACTCACGTCTGAATTCCTGTGGTTGTTGTTGGAATTTTCCAACGTTGAACTCGCCAAAGATTTACTTTCAGGTTCCAATTCCTGTGAAAAACAAAACAAAAAGTGTCATCCATGTTTGTTTCCTTTCATTTCCTTCATAAAAAAAAAAAATGAAAACTCACGACTTCTTCTAAAATTTCCTCGGTTATGATTTCCGGTTTGCTATTTAACAAATTCTGCAAAAAAGAAAAAAGGAAAAGTTTTTCAAAAGAAAAACAAAAAGAAAAGTCATAGAGTAATAAAATTATTACTTTGTTCGTTTCATTTATCATATTTTGCTGATGATTCCTTTCGTGTCGTAACATTTCCAACAGGGAAAAATTACCATCGTCGACGTTTTTCCCTTTCGCGACGTTTGTCTCATCAACATCATCATCATCATCATCATCGTCACTTCTTTTTCCTTTTTTTTCCCTTTTTGAATTTTTCTCGAGTAGTAGTAATTTTTCATTTTCTAAAAGTTTATTTTTCGTCGCGTTTAATTCTTCCACGACCGAATGTAATTGTTCGAGTGTCGTTTCGTGATCTGCAACGCAAACAAACAAACAAACAAACATACAAACGTTTTTAAGAGAAAACGCAAAACAAACAAACAACAAAAAATTACCCAAGAGTTTAACTTTCATCGTTTCGATTTCTTCATCTCTTTCTGCAATTTCCGAATCGTATTGAATTATAATTTTTTTGATTTCGTCTCTGTGTTTGTTGTAAACATCTTCCGGTACTTCCATCCCTTTCCGTGCGCGAGAGAGAGAGAGAGAGAGAAAAAAAAACGTCAATTAATTCAAAGTTGCGTACAAACGCCGCACCCCCACCCCCACCGAAGAAAACTTACTTTCCAATTGTTTTTTCAACGCTTCTATTTCCACGTCTCTATCTTCAATTTCTTTATCGTATCTCATTATTATACTCTTGACTTCTTCCCCGTGTTTTTCCGTCGCGACTTCCGCTTTATTTTCATCCTCGTTGAATTTATCATCTAGTTCCGCTTTCAAAGCCATCATGCAATTTTCGAGTTCAGCCATTTTTAAATTTTTTTCTTCTTCTCTCGCTTTGAGTTCGTCTCTTTCGCTTGTCACCTTTTCCAATTTTTCCAATATTTCCGCCGACGTTTTTTCCGCCATAACCATTTTCTCGTTGGCTTCTTTCATTTCCGTATTTAAATTTTCCTCGTAATTCCCGATGTCTTCCTCGTGTTTCGAATTTATGTATTTGATTTCGTTTTTCAAAACGTTCAATTTGTTTTCGTTTTCCGTCGCGAGACGAAGTTTTTCTTCTTCGTGACGTTTTTCCCTTTCTTCGAAATTTTCTTTCATACTTTTCAAACTGTTTCTCAACGTTTCCAATTCGTTGTTTTTCATTTGTATCTCTCCGAACGCTTCGTTCATTTCGTTTGTCAATTTCAATACTTTTTCGTTTAGTTCTTGTATCTTCTTTTCTTCGCTTAATCCGTTTTGAATTTTCTCCTCATCGTTTGTTGTTGTTGCGGTTGCGGTTGTTTCCTCCGCCTCGAACGTTCGTTCCCTTTCGTTCAACTTTTCCCTCATGTTTTCGTTTTCAACCGTTAGATTATCATTTTTTTCAATTAGTTCCTTCACGTCGTTTTCTTTTCCCTCCACGACCTTCAACATTTCCATTATTTTCTCTTGTAATTTTTCATTCGCTTCTTTTTCTTTGCTCGTTTCTTGTCTACTCGTTTGCAATTCCGTTTCTAATTTTTTTTCCACGTTCGAATGAGTTTTCTTTAAATTTTCTATTTCGGCCAACAGGAGATTACACTCTTGCGTTAACTTGTCGACCAAAATCGTTTTCTCTTCTTTTTCCTTAAGTTCTCCTTTTAAATTTCCTCTCAGCGCTTCCAATTCGTTTTTGAGCCTTTCGTTTATTTCCTTTTCCTTTTTCACGACGTCCAATTCTTCCAAATTTTCAACTTTTCCCTTCCATTCTTCCAATTCGGATTTTAATCGAATTATTTCATCGTCTTTTTTCAACGTTTCCGCTTTCATTCCTTCCGTTTCCGCCGCGATGGATTTCAATGATTTTTCCCAAACGAATTTTAATTTTTCCATACCGTCCGTGAAAATTTCACGATTCGTCACGGCGTCGGTTTTTACATTTTCCCACTCTCTCTTAAATTCTTTTATTTTTTCCGTTAGTTTTGTCTTTTGCGTCAAATATTTTTTCCATTCTTTTCCCCTCATCTTTTTCTCCTCTTCTAAATTTTTAACTTTTTCCTTTGTCTCGTTTAAATCCTTCACAAGTTTTCCACACTTTTCCATCAAATCGTTTTGTAATTTTCTATTTTCCACATCCAATTTGTTGTATTTATCAACGTATTCTTTCAATTTGGATTCCGTTTCAATTTTTTCTTTTCTCGCATTTTCTTTTTCGTTTTCGTATTTTTTTATTTTTTCATTTTTATCAATCAATTCTTTTTTCAATTCTTCATTTTCACACGATTTTTCTTTACGTTCTTTCACGACGTTTTCACGCTCATTTTCCATTTCCGAACATTTTTCTTTCCACCTTTTCATTTCTTCTTCGTTTATCGACGATTGACTTTTTTCATTTTTCAACTCGGATTCGAGAATGTCTATTTTCGTCGTCAGATTCGTAACATCGGATTTGAGTTTTTCAATAAGGTGAAAATTTTCCGCCGCGTCGTTGTTCGTTCTCATCGTTTCCGTTTCCGGAATTTTTTGTTGAACGAATTCAATTTCTTTAACCGTTTCCCGGACGGTTTGATGATTATGAAAAAGTTGATCGAGATTATTTCTAACGGTCGTCATTCGTTTTTCTAATTTGTCTTGTGCCACTTTTATCTCGGACGTTTTCCTTTTGGCCAATTCATCGAAATCTAAACTTTTCCTTTTGATCATATCGAAAAGTGACGTCATATCCGTTTTTTTATTTTTTTCAAAAAATTCACTTTCAATTTTTTTCGCTTTTAATTCATCCGACAACTTTTTATTTTCATCCCCTTTCATTTTTATTTGATTCATTAAATCTTTCGTGATTTCATTGATTCGATTTTCGTATTTTTCCGCCATTTCTTTTTTTTCTTTTACGTATTCGTTTTCTTTCGTTTTTAATTCTTTCGTCAATGTTTTTATTTGTTCTTCCTTGGCATCCATTTCTTTCCGTGCGGCAATTATTTTCTCTTCCGCTTCCGTCGATTCGTTTCCTTTTATTTTTTCCATTTCCTCTTTCAATTCCTTCAACGTCTTATTATTATTTTCTATTATTAAATTTTTAGCTTTGATCTCGGAATTCAATTCGTTTATTTTTTCTTTACATTTTAATAATAAATTATTTAATTTTTCAATTTTTTTATCTTTGTCGTCTGATTTACTACTATTACTACCACTAATATTATTATCATCTTGACTAGATTCTATATTATAAGAATTATCACCATCACCGGAACCTTGTACCTTTTTATCATCTTCCGTAATTATATTTCTCGATAGCAAATGACTAAGACTTTCATTTTCCGATTTCATTTTTTGTATTTCCGATTTTAATTCCGACATTTTTAGTTTCAACGTATCACTTTTTATATCTTCCGTTGCTTCATTCATTGTCGTGTCACACCTGTGTACTAAATGACAGGCCGTTTCTTTTATCTTTTTCAACCTATCTATTTCCGTTTGCAATTCTTTATTTTGATTTTTCAAATGAGTTAATTCCGCAGATAAATTTTCCGATTTATAATTTCCCTCGTCCTGAAACAAAATATATAAAAAAAAATTAGAGAAAAAATAAATTTATCATCATATTATGATACTTTTATATAAATAAATAAAGATAAATAAATAAAAATTTCTATTTACTTAACTGATAAGAAACTCTGAAATGAGACAATGCTTACCTGACTACTATTACTTAAATCGATTAACTGAGTATTACTTTCTCCATTGTTGTTAAGTAATGATATTTTTGTTCTTAGTGTACCAATTTTATGATCTCTATCTTCTATTTCATTTCTCAATGATTCTTCTAAATGAGCTTTGGCTTTTTGTTCTAATTGACATTGTTCCCTTAATTCTGCCATACGTCTTAAAGCTTTATCCTGACTTTCCTATAAAAAAACAAATAACCCACAATTGAATTAAATTCAATAGGAGTGTCATAAAATTTTTTTTTTCGAAACTCGATATTATTATTATTACTTGTAAAACATTTTTCGTTTTGAAATTTTCATGTTGTAGTTCTTTATAATGTTTTAATAAATCTGTATATCTTCCTTTGTACTTGTTGTACCTATTTAACATTTTTTTAAAACTTTGATATAATTGCTCTTTAGATATTTTTTCTATTTGTCCAGATAATCCATCTTCGAATTCAGATTCCATATCACTCTGTTAAAGTAAAAATTTTAATTTTCGTTAAGTGTATTCACATGTTAAAACTATTCGAGTTAAAAGTATGATTTATCAGGCTATGATAAAATACCTGTAAAAAATTCTGATTTAATCCTGATTCATAAATAGGAAATAAAGGAGGTTCACTGGTAACTGAACTTAGCGATGATCTTCTACTTCTACTCACACCATGAGTCATATTGGACGGAGATGTAGCAGTCAAATCGACATTTTGCAATGTGAGTTGCATTTTTCCAGCTCCATCTTGGTAATCTAAATAATTTTAAAAAAGAAAAAAATGTTTTAATAATGTTTATAAAAATAAAAATTTATCCTTTTATTTATTTAGTAACATTAGCCACTTACCATCATCGCCACCAATACTGAAAAGATTTGTCGAAACATTTGGTATATCGGTTGAATAATTAAATGAAGAACTTGCATTATTATTATCTGTTAATGAATTTACTGAAGGAGAAGGAGAAATAACCTGAAAATTAATAATAATAATAATAATAATCATTTTTATTAATCAATAAAACATAACCAGATTTTTTTTTTTTTAGGTCAATGATATCAATTTAAACCATATATATATATATATAGGTAGTTATACATTAAAAAGGACAATGGTGTAACATGAATCAAATAACGTATAAACAAATACTAATATGTTTTAGAAAAAAAAAAATTTTAAATTTATAATTATAAAAAAGAAAATAATTATTGCTAACCTGTGCTAACTGCTGTACTGATACGGGAAACTTTATTGGAGCTTGTTTAAACTCCTCTTCAATTTTATCTTTTAATTTTTTAAACATATTTTTGAATTATTCACTAAACAATAATAATAATAATAATTAACTATATACAATGAAACATTTAAAAAAAAAAATAAAAAAAAAACAATAAACAAATTTAATTTAACAATTACTGTATGACATATTTAAATTATTATTATTTAATTACATATAATTCGTAAAAAAATGTTTTTATTTTGAATTTCTACGTCATCGAACATGGCGTTCTAAGACTACGAAAACTTTTTTTTTCTAATTACACGACTTTTTTATTTTATCATTATTATTACGCGCAATTGAAGCAAAGCAAATAAACGTTATTATTTCACTCTTGAAAATTTTCTAAATTCGATTAATTAATAATAATAATTTATAACGTAATAATAAATAATAATAATAATAATAACGATGATGACGTCAAAGATACTTTTACTTCAATAAACTAAATACAGGAAACGTGCTAATAATTAATTTAACTACTATGTGTCTAAAAAAAAAAAAAAGCAATAAAATATTTTTTTAAATGCAAAAGGGAAAAGAATATCATTTGTAACAAAATAATAATAATAATAATAATAATAATAAAAAGCTAAAACGAAAAGAAAAAAAAAATTAATTACTAATATTATATAATTATTATATATTGTTCTCACTCATCAAATATTATTATTATTAGTCGATTATTATTATCTACACAGTTATTAAAACTACTCAAACTAATAATACCGAACGAAATATATATATACTTATATAAATATAATTTAAAAAAAAAAAAAAAACAAAATAAAATCATAAATTATTTACAATATATAATATTAAATAATAATAATAAAACAAGCAAAAAAAATTAAAATCAATGAAGACAATAATAATAAGTTAATATAACCCATATAATATTACACAATTAAAACTTTTTATCTCTTTTTTTTTTTTTTTGTAAAATTTTAGCCACTAAAACCTTATTTAATTTTTGAGCAATTTATATATACACACAAGGCAAAAATTTGATGATAATAATAATAATCAACACTAAATAAAAATAAAAATTAATGGATTATTATAAATAAATATTGCATATGATGTATCATATCTATTTAGTTATTAATTTTGGTAACAAATAAAATATGTGTTTTAACACGTGTGAAGAAAAGATACACGTGCCCAAACTCACTCACACACGCGCACACACACACACACACTAAAGAAATAATTAATTAATCGATCACGTTTTTTCGTTTATAAATTTATAAAGAAATAAAAAAAAATTCATTTTTTTGCATTCGATTAAATGTGTATAAAATATATAATTTATATATATATATATACAAAAAATTTTAATTTTTGATTTTAATGAAGCGTTTATTTGTTAAGTACCCAGCTTAACGATATTTTAATAAAATTAATAATTCATATTACGAATAAATCATTTTTTTTAAATAT
The DNA here is from genome assembly GCF_000006295.1 of Pediculus humanus corporis. Classification (NCBI taxonomy): domain Eukaryota; kingdom Metazoa; phylum Arthropoda; class Insecta; order Psocodea; family Pediculidae; genus Pediculus; species Pediculus humanus. The sequence continues at coordinate 497,319 of NW_002987875.1, read as the reverse complement.
AATTACGGCGATTATACGTTACCATCATTTCGTAATAAAAAATAATAATAAACGAACAACATGCAAATAATTTCTTTTTCAAAAAAAAAGTAACATTAATAATATTGTTAATGATATTAAATAATAATAATCTTACCCTAAAACCCTGATAATTAAACAAAAAAAAAAAAAAAAACGAAATAAATCACAAAAAACAAAAAAAAAACGCACGGAACGCTTATTTTTAACTGACCGTTAATACTTATTCAAAATTTATTCGAACGTTTTTAAATTTTAAAATTTTCTGATTGGCTGTCGGGTAAGCAAAAAATTACTACGTTAGTCAAAACAATTACCAAATAAAATAACAAAATTACAATTTTCTTTCATCTTTTTAACGACAAAACGAATAATAATAATAATAATTATTATTATTATTCAAACGAAACGATTATTAAAATAAAAACTGAAAAAAAAAAAACAAAGGAGCGTTTAACGTTATAACTTTACTTACTACTATTTATAAGTAATATGAATTTTATTATTTTAAAATACATTTACTATTTTTAAAAAATAATAATAATAATAACAACAACAATATAAGCTAAGTAAGGTATTTAACCGTCGGTTTTTTCTTTTTCTCCATATTTCATCCCAAAAATTTTTTTTTTTTTCTTTCTATTTTTTTATTACTGGAATGTGAGAATGAGATAAATATCATTTATTATTATTATTATAATAATAATAACTAATTAACATGAAAAAAAATCATCATTTCTTGTTTTTATCTCTTTCTCTCTCTCTCTCTCTCTCTCTAACCTTTTTCCAATTTTATATAATTATTATTTTAATTTACTTTTCAATTCTAATAATTAAAATAAAAATAATAAAATAAAAACATAACAAAAACAATTAATAATAATAATATCAATAATTAATTAATTAATTATATGGAATGATTTTAATTTAAAAAAAAAAAATTTTCTTCTTTGGAATGAAATAATAATAATAATAATTAAGTTGTGTATATATATATGTATAAATATATTACAAAATCATAAAAATTTCAATTAAGTAAATAAATATAATAATAATAATAATAATAATAACAACTAATTCTTCTCTCACTCTATGTATATATGTATATGTATATATATATACATATAAAATAATTTAAATTTCATTATATTTTGGTCGAAATAAAATTTAAATAATAAAACGAAAAAAAAAAAATAAAATAAAATATTAATAATAATAATAATAAATAAATAAAAAAAATTAAAAAAAAAAAAAAAACAAAAAAAAAACGATTCGAATAATCGCACGGTTATCAATCAATCAATGATTATTATTAAATTTTTTTTTTTTTCATTCCGACTTTATTTTTTAAATATTTTGAGCTTTTTCTTTTTTTTACTTGCCACCACCTTTTTAATCACTTTATTATATTTATAATAATAATAATAATAATAAAGGTTTGTTTTCATCACTAATTTAAGCGCGATAAAAAAAAAAAGGAAGGAAGAAAAAATTAAAGAGGAAGAGCAGAGCTTTTAATAGCTTGGACGGCTACCACCTATAAACTTAACATTTTGTTTTGTTTTGATAAAGAAAAATTTAATATCTACTGCTTTATCAACCATTTTCGATAATCGATAATCGAATATCGATCGATCGATCGATCGATATCCACATATATCGACGATTCCAATTCTTCCCTCTCAATTCATTTCGAGAAATCATTTTTTTTTTTCATTACTTCCTTTCTTTCCTTTCTTTCCTTTTTTAGATAATTTAAATAATAATGATAATGATAATAATAATATTAAAAGGGATGACAATTTTGTTTAAAAAAAAAAAAAAAAAGCTCAACGAAATTAAAATTAAATTAGGTTTTTCCTTTTCTCCTAATTATTAATTATTAATTATTCGAGAGATGATTATGATGATGATGATTCGACTGTTGCTGTTGCTGATGCTGTTGCGCTCTCTGTCTGACTTCATCTGGAGTGATGTAATAATCTGATGCGTTTTTCTTAACGTTCGATGATTTGATGGTTCCGTTATTTGAATTCTGAGACCCGGATTTAATCATTTTGCCGGTTTCTCCATTTTCAACAGGTTCGCTACCTTGTTGTTGTTGTTTTCTACTCTCCTGGAATCAATAAATAAATTTGTTTTTTCCTTTTTTTGTTCTCAGACGTTGTCTTCTCTCTCTCCCCCCCTCTTTCTCCTACACTCGACGTACCTTTTGTTTTTTCGACGTGTACGATTCTTTGTAAAATTGATTGAACAAAAAGTAAAACATGACCGCGTGCATTCCGATCCACCAAACGAAAGCTTTCGGATAATTACAGTCGATGAAAAGGAGTTGAAAAGCGTGAACCATAATGGCGATGAATTGTACCTGGAAAATAAAACGTCACCTTAGAAAAGAATATTATTTCGGAGATATCGATCCGTTCGGGGTATGTTCCCTTTGGGCTTCCAACTCTTCAAGAAGCGCGATCGTGACTCCGACCCCCGTTCGGAACGTCACAACCCCCCACCCCCCCCTTAAAAAAATAGAAAAAAATGGAAAAAACCATTACCATTTGAAAAGCTGTCAGGTATTTTTTCCACCAAATGAATTTTTGATATTGTGGTCCGAGAGCCGCAATCAAATAATACGTGTACATAATTATGTGAACGAAAGTGTTGCAAAGACCGAAAAAAGTACTGTGACCACCTAGAGAAAGAGAGAGAGAGAAAAAATGTAATTTAATATTAATAAATCAAAATGAAATAGTAACAACAACAACAACAACAACAAACATCGATTAATGAATGTACGATTGATAAATCTATCGAGATAAGAAAACTTTTTAAAAAAAAAAAAACATTTTTCCGTTCGCGAACGTTTTCTTTTTTTTAAGCCGTTATTAATGTTATTGTTATTATTATTATTATTATTATTATTATTATTATTATTTAATTTTGTTTGTTGTTTGTTGTTATTGTAAAAAAAAAAAAAAAAACGTAATAAAATTTGATAGTTAATAATAAAAAAAAAAAAGAAATTAAAGTAAAGGTGTTTTTTTTATTTTTTATTTTTTCAACACCGACATTTGTACAAGAAATAAAAAAAAACAAACAAACAAACAATAACAACAACAACAACGTTACTTACTACTGATAAAACAAAAAAAAAAAAAACAAAAAAAATTAACGATGTTGAAAAATTCATTGAATTTCATTTTCTTAAATAATAATAATAAATCTTAATTTTATAACTCCATTATTATTATTATTATTATTACTATCCCTATTCTTATCGATATTATTTAACGCATTCGATACTAATAATGATAATAATAACAACAACAACAAACTTTTTTTTTTTTATTTGTTTGTAATAATTTCAAAAAAAAAAAAATGGCCGACATCTTAATAATCTCCTCTTTTTCCGTTTCCTTTCGTTTCCCCCTCCCCTCTTTCAACCCCAGCCCCCTTTTTTTTCTTTAAATAACTTTTTAGAAATTTCTAGATTTCCGGTGTATTTCATCATCATCATCATCTCGCCTCACGCCCGCTCGCAATCAGGAAGTCATTAATTATTAAATAATTTTTAATTGATTTTGCCTCTTTCAATGTAATTCGTAGGTATAAGGAAATGAAGAAATGGAAAGGGGGGAAGAAAGGGGGAAGAGGGCGGAAAGAGAGAGAGAGACAGAATAATGAGTAAAGGTAATGTTACACATGTCATGCGAATGCCGCGGAGGAGAAGAAGAAGAAAGTATAACAATCATAATAATACTAAATAAATAATAATAATAATAATAATAGCAACAAGGCTCGAATGTGTTTAATTGGGTCAGTGAGTCAGTGTATGTTCAGCAATTTAATAAAAAAAAAAAGCGTAGGATGATAATAATAATAAAAATAATTAGGTTTATTCAGGTACAAACATTTTTAAATCGAGTCAGCAGCCTATTCTCGGATTTGGTTTGCATCATTAGGCGACGCACACCTTTGAAATCGAAGAACGCATTTTTGTTGGTTTGTTTGTTTGTTTGTTTGTTTTTATTTTGTTATAAACTTACCAGGAGTGAATTTGACACCGAACCAAACAGACATGGGCATGACTCCGTGATGTATAACGTGAAGAGTCGAAATGTGTTGATTTTTCTTACGTAAAACGAAAAAGAACTGAAAAAATAATAATAATAATAATATAAAGTCTCGAAAAGAATTTTTTTTTTGGATTCCGACGAACGTTTGAATTCGCCGAACGGCAAAACAGACAGACAAACAAACAAACAAACAAACAAATAAAATTCATCATTAAAATTTTCTCAGCGGCAATACCGCCGATCATTTCAAACAAAACAATTATATATTTAACGAATGAGGAAGAAAAGTTCCTTCCGGTTAAAAAATTAAAAAAAACCGTTAATTAACGTATTGCGGAAGTGCGTAAAGCGGAAGTGATTGCAAGAAAGAAAAACTTTTTTGTTCTTACCGTGTCGAAAAACTCCGTAAATTTTGAAAAATAATACCACCAGCACGCGTGTACCATCTGAAAAATTTTCAATAAATAAATAAATTTTTAATAAATTTATTAATTCGTTCAATAATTTTAGTAAAAAAAAATTAAATTTAAAATTTAATAAACGAACTTATAAATAAATGAATGATTGAATAAATTAATAAATAAATAAATGAAATAAATCAGACAAACATTTGGCCATGATATAAAAAAGATACTGATTGATGAATAATAGAAAATTTATTATTATTATTATTATTATTAATACGTTTATTTTTAAATGACAAGAAAATAAATAAATGATGACAAAAAAAAACAATAAAAGCATCAATAAATTTTCATTTATTTATGTATATATATATATTTTTGCAAAATTATTCCATGCAAATATCATGCGAAAAATAAAAATGGCCGCACCGGAAATAATATCATCTCACACGTTCATCCTTTCATTTCATTTCATAGATATACATGCGAGAATAAAAAATTCGTTCGTCTTGTTGCTCGCGCGGGAAAAAGTTTCCAAAAAAAAAAAAAAAAAAAACGCAGCGCATAATACATGATGAGTGAGTATACTTACCCTTAACGTTTCGGGATGATTCGAATAATCAACCGGTTGACAGCTGTAGCTATAATGTCCAGTCAGCCAACCTGACATACCTATCTGGAAATATATGAGACACACGGAGGCAACAATTAAAAAAAAAAGAAAACCCAGACACCGTGAAAAAATAAATTCAAAAAATAAATAAATAGAAAAAAAGGAATTACTTCGCATGTTGGATTTTTCAAAAAGGAAGTAACGAATAAACGATTTGTGACAGAGAGAGAGAGAGAAAGAACGAGAGAGTGAGAGAGAGAAACATTTTTCGTCGTTACGATAGGGGGGGGGGTACCTTAATTCACCGCCTTCATTATTATCAATACAACAATCGAACAGTGCCTGCCTTTTTGAACATCGTGGACCGTTATTTTTTTTTTTTTACCATAGAGATAATAAAAAGGAAGGTCGATCGATCGATCGACCGTTATTATTATTAAAATATTTAAATACAGAGACCTTAAGGAAATCGGAAAATATATAAATAATAGGAGGAAATGGTTTGTAATGGAAAATTTTTTTTTACAGCCATTCTCATAACGGTTATTATTATTATTATTATTATTTTGTTTTCAAGGGCAAAAAAACAGGAAAAAATAAATAAGTTATTAAAATACTATTAATGTTATTATTATTATTATTATTACGGGAAAAAATTTGAATTGAGGAAGAAAATAAAATTGGCGGGAAAAATACCATAATCATAAAATTTTTTTTAAAAATCGCGTTCCTGGGAATGTCGAAAAATCCACGGCCGCGAAAAAACGCATTTAAATTACAAAAATTAATTTGTTTGTTTGTTTGTTTGTTTGTTTTCCCGCTTTCGGAAAGTTTTTTTTTTTTTAATTAATTAATTTTCGATCGTAAAATTAATCACAGCCCACAAACAAACAAACAAAAAAATGGCGGTGACATTCATCCCTTACGAGTAAGTTATTTACAAGTAAATATTATAACGGAATCGGTGGCGGAGGTGGCGCCGACGGTGGCGGTTTTTTTTCTCTTTTTCACCACCGTAACCCTTTCTTTCCATCCATCCATTCATCCCCTTTTTTCCATTAATCTAAAGAAAAATTTAATACGAGACGACGACATGTTGATTTTTTTCTTCTAATGTTAAATGAATTCATGTTAAAAAGTTTTCGAGAGAGAGAGAATGAGTGAGAGAGTGAGAGTGAGAGTGAGAGTGAGAGAAATATAATTTGATTTCGATTTTGTTAATAATTTTTACACAGTCACATGACACCCACATCCGACACCCACCCCCAACCGACAAAAAAAAAAATAAACGCGAACGTATTGTAAGTATTATTATTATTATTATTATTATTATTATTATTATTACGTACGCACAAAATGATAGAGAATGTAATAATAAAAAAAAAAATATATATGTATGTACATGAGCGGCCAATATATGTTGTCTGTTTTTTTTTTTTTTTTTGAAATGGGTTTGAATGTTTATGTGTTTATGTTTATGTTTTGGCCACTCACCCTTATGGCGGTCGGAGAGGAGGAATAATCAACTGGTTGACATCTAAAAGAATATTGACCCCACCAACCTCCCATCAAGCACTAGAAACAAAAAAAAAAAAAAAAATTCATAAAAAAAAAAAAAATAAAATAAAATTTTTCTTTCCCCCCGAGGGGTTTGTTGGTTGGTTTCTGACGGTGGCAGTGGCGGTTTCCAGTTTTTCCTTTTTTTTCGAATTTGCATGTAAAGTAAAAATTTATTTATATCACATGGACCCCCTCCCTGATTAGTTTTTTTTTTTTCCGAGTGAAATTTCTTCATTAGTGGGTCAAGGTGATCTCACCTTGTTAGTACTTTTACAACAACAACAACCGTTCGTATTTTTTTTTTTTTTTTTATACATTTTTTTTTCCGTTAAACTTTCCAAACATCAACCAAGCTTTTTTTTTTTTTTAACTTCCGCTTCGTATAAAAGCTTTCGTCATCATCATCATTAGTCCCGCTATTTTTAAAAAGGGAGCTAATAAGTAAAAAAAAAAAGAAAATTTAGTTAATCGATATGTTGGGAAAGAGGGAATTTAATGGTTGCATTGTAAAAATTCATTTTTAAAACATTAGGGGGGGGGGGGCACGCGCCGCTAAGGAAATTTACCTGCCACTTCATTTTTTTTTAAAGGAAATGAGGGGAGAGAGTGAGAGAGAAAATTCGGGGGAGCCGGAAAAAAAGGAAATGGCAAACGTGATTCCTTTTTTTTTTGTCATTTCTCCTTTTTTTTCTTACCTCGTAAAAGAGCCAAATACTAAATAATACTTGAAATAAATTGTAATAAATTAAAACGTTTCTAAGTTCAAACGGTTTCCTATTTTCCATTAATTTCGGACCGAGGACTTTGACTAAATAAACGTATGATAAACATATTCCGAGAGTCGGAAGCGGCGATGACATGAACAACCATTCCCTTGTTCTCGGATCTGAAACGGTTAAAAATATATAACGTTAAAAAAAAACTGCTTTCCCCTCCCTCCATCCCTCCATCCCACCCTCAATACCTCCAACGATACCCTCATTTGCTTTCCCCATCGCCCACCCCCCCCAAAAAAAATTCAATCAATCAATCGATTACCCAAAGTGTTGGTAATTATCATAAGGAAAATTCCGCGAAAAAAGTCATCGAAAATTTAATTATGTGCCCATAATAATAATAATAATAATAATAATAATAATAATGATAATACACGTAATTAAACTCACCTCCTGTTTTATCCATGAGGTCTGTAAAATCATTATAATAATTTCTAATGAACGCCATATTTATTTTTTATTCTCTTCTTATTCTCGTATAGAGTGATGTATTTAATTCAATTCTTCCCTTTTTCTTATTTCTGAAAATATACAAAAAAAAAAAAAATATTATTTCAAAAAGAGAAAGAGAGAAAGAGAGAGAAACAAACAAACAAACAGAAAAAAAATTCGATATGTCCGTGCTAACCGTTGTTAATTAAAAAAAAAAAAAAAATTTTTTTTTCAAACAATAAATAAATAGCGGATGTCATTGATTGCCAAGTATTTGTAAATAAGAAAGAACCGTATGCGAAATTTCGTGGCGTAAGACACTAACAAACAAACAACAACGCATCGACAACAAACAATGATTAGAGTCACGTTCATCATCTTTAAAAAAGAAAAAATTACAAAATTTGCACTACGACGACAATAACGATTCGAACGCGAAAAATTTTTTTTTTTTTATTTTTCCCACGTTGGTAATACTGTCATATGTTAAACTCTTTGTTATCCATTTCATTTAACACAACAACATTGACCTCACTAAGAGGAAATACAAAAAATATTTAAAATTATATACGTTACATTTTTTTAAAAAAAAAATCATCTTTGTCTGGAACGAATAAAAAAAAAAATTCTTTCAACTGCCAATTTCATGTCTTATGTAATTTTACTCATAACAGTTTTTCTTTCTTTTTTTTTTTTTATGTACGTGTGAATAATGATAATTACAAAATATGGTGGCAAAAAAAAAAAAAAAAAAATTTCATTTCTATGAAATTGTATAATATTCAAACTAAAAATAACGTTTCACGAAAGTTACGGTCGCCATTTTTCTTGTTGCAAAAAGGCGGTGGATGGAAGAATAAAAGACCTAAAAAAAAATTTATTTAATTTAATCGTTTTTCGTGTCGTTTAAATTTCCCCCTTCCCTCCCCCCGTTTAATTATTATTATTATTCCAGGCAAATGATTAAGTGGATCCGATGCGGGGAGCACGGAGGGGTCCACGATCCGCAAATAACTTTTGGCACAATTTTCCCATTATTCTGTCACAGACTTTAAACCAAGGACGTCGGTCATTTTGGTTTTCCGTTTTTTTTTTTTTGAATGAAATTTAATTTAAATAATTTTAAATTCATTTTTTTTATCTTAACGAAATCTTTTCTTTTTTCCCAAGATAAATCATCATCATCATCATCATCTTAAAAATTAATTGTACAAATAAAAAAATGGAATCATCAATCCATCAAGGTACACATCAAGGTACAACAAATAAAACGTATAAAACGCAATTTTTCTCAGATTTTTTTTTTGTAAACGTAGAAAGCTGAGAGAAAGAGAGAGAAAGGAAGAGGAAGAGAGGGAGAGATAGAGAGAGATGGAAAATTATTAAAAGTTAACACGATGAGTATACAATCAGGACCAAAACTAAAGAATGAATCCATTTATTTATTACTCCATCACGTTTTTTTTTTTCAATTTTATTTTTACATCCGTCACACTTTATTTCCATCGATAATTATTAAGCCAAAATATAATTTAAATGTGAGGAAAATTTTTTTTAAGATGCCAAAAAAATTTGTAACGATGCAAAAAAAAGCAAAAAATGAAAGAAAATTCGAACGACGACCGTGACAGATTTTCGTATTATTTTTAAACACCGTTTTCGAACCGCGTCTCAAATTCATTTCACCCGAAATTTTAATTTAATAATAATGATAGTTTTTTTTTTTTTTTTTCGGGTGTTTTTAGTTAAAATTTCTTTTTCGTCTTCAAGGTACGCACTCGTCGTATATTATTTCGATCGACCTTGAAACGGGTTAACATAACCGCGATTAATACGAAATAACCTAAACCGAGTATGACTGACTGACTACCTATGTCGAAATACCTGTTAAAAAAAAAAACTAATGTAAATATTTTCGTTGGAATAAATATTTGAAAAGACATTAATAATAATAATAATATTAATATCGACACAAACACGAATTTTTTCTTTATTAAATACTAAATAATTTCGCGAACCGCCATTTTTTTACGCGAGAAAAGGTGTATGACGTGTGACGATTTATCGCGTGTATCCCGCGTGAACCTTGTGTGCAAAAAAAAAAAAAACCTTTATTATTTAAAATACTTTTGACCTAATAATTTTAATAATTTGTATGACCTCCTACCCCTCCTACCCCCTTCTTCTTCTTCCTATTATTCTTCTTCTTTTTCATTTTACTCAATTTGACCTTAAAAAAAAAATTTTTTAAATATTTCGTGATTTTTTATTTGCATTTTCATTTTAATTTTCCAACCTTTTTCTTTTTTCTTTTTTTTTTTTTTTTTTAATTTGAGGTAAAAATTTTTAAATTCTTTTGTTTTTTTTTTAAAAATCCTTGAGCTCAAAACGATATTCAAATGATTTTTTTCTTCTCCAAAAATAATAATAATAATAATAATAATAAGAAAAAGACAATAAAAAAAAGTTAAAAATTTAAAATTATAAAATTGTTTGTAAATAGTGGTAATGATGGTGGTGGTGGTAGTAGTGGTAGCACCTCACGGCACATTTTATTACCTCGTAATTTAAAAATTAAATTTTTTTTTCCGTTTGTTTACAAACAATACAAACAAACAAACAAAATCAAACGAATCGATAAATAATAATAATTTTTTTTTATTTTATAGCATTTACGGCGCGCGCACGTGTAATCATTATTATTATCACTATCATTATTATTATTTTCGTCGACTCGTTAATGATTTAAAATTACTCGATAATGGATTATTATTATTATTATTATTATTATTAATGGATTGCATATTCAATTATTGGTAATAATTAATCGCTCGAAAGAATCAGTCGTACGAAAAAGGATTGAAATTTTAAAATGGCGGGAAAAAATCGTCCACCGCCTTCTTGTAATCGTGCAAACGTTGCAAAATAATATTTACGGAGGTAGGAATGAAACTTGCAAAACAAACTTGGCATTTGTTTAATTTTTTTAAATTGATGTAACGGACGAAACTAAGGATCTCTCGTCCTAATACACGAACGTCCGGAATGCGTAGTAAGAAAAAAAAAAAAAAAACGTCGGCGTATGCCAATAAAACAAACAAACAAACGGTTTCGCGTTTGTCGCGCCGTCGTTTGTTCGTGTTGTAAAAAAAAGGAAAAACTCGAATTGAAAATCGTTTTTTTTTTTGCTACAAAAACGGGAGACAAAACGAATTGGAATGTTAAGCAACTCAAAAATTTAATTTTTTTTTTTTGTGTTCACATTTGAAAACCTGGAACCTGGAAAAGTAAGGAAGGCAGGAGAGGGGAGGGAAGTGGGGGTAACGAAACCTCGGAAAAATCATTTACGCTAAATCCAACAATTTTCACGATTATTATTTTAACAAGTAAAAACTTGAACTTTGATCCGGGCGATCATTGGAAAACATGGATAAGATCAAAACAATCGTCGAAATGCGACGACGATTTCAAGGTGCTCCCCTCTCCCCCTCCCCCCCACGCACACGCACTTTTCTTACACAACAATTTCGACATTTTCAAACCGGGTAAATAATAACAAATAAAAATCGTACATTTCATTCCTTTTATTATTATTATTATTTTTTTTTTTACCTTCGTTTCGATCGTTTGATTCCCACACATGCTAATTTTCAAGTTGCCAACTTTTGAAAAAAAAAAAAAATATATATTTTTAAAAAAAAATTCCCTCCGGTGGCCTTACGTAAGTACTAAGAAAATAATTTACCCCCGAGGCGTTTTAATAAAAAAAAAAAACCAAAAAATACAATTTCGAACCGAGTATTAAAAAAATAGCGTAGGAAGAAGAGAGAGAGAGAGAAAAAGAGAGAGATAGAAGGATAGAAACTGGAAAGTATGAGGAAAAGGAGGAGGAGGAGAAGGAGGAAAATGTGCGCGGTAATTAAAAATATTACAATTTAATTAACAGATTCGACTCCGCCATTTCGGGGTCACTAGTGTTAAACAAATGTTAATTTTTGCACGGGGAAAAATCATGAGTACCACTCGACGGGTACCTGATTTGACCTCATTAAAATTACCATTTGAATCGATATTCGAATAACAATTGCGACGAACGCATCTCATTAATTTAATAACAATAAACGAAAATCAATTTTCATAACTTTCCATCGACACAAAAGCCACGTTGTAAAAACCTTGCGAAATTTTCTTACGTGTTCGTTCGGTAACCGGAAATGACAGAGAGAGAGAGATAGATAGATAGATAGATAGATAGAAAGAGAGAGAGAGAGAGAGAGAGAGAGAACATCATCCGTTCATCGATTTAATTACTTTTGTAAACGCTTATAAATTAAAAAAATTTAAATTTTTTTTTTTTTTTTACTCGATAGGCCACATTTAAATAAAAAAATTTTTTTTTTTAAATAAGAAGATCAAGGTTAATTTCATTACGTAATTATTATTATTATTATTATTATTATTATTATTATTATTATTATTATTATTATTATGTGTGTTACAACATTGTGTGTGTGTGTGTGGATGGATGGATAGATGGATGGTTGGTGATTGTTGGTGAGAAAGTTTTTTTTTTTTTTTATAGGCGATGTGAGTGATAAAAAGTGAGTGAGTAATAAAAAAAAAATTTCAATTTTACATGTAATCATTCGATGCGTGTTATACGTTTCTAAAATTCTTTTGGAAATAATTAAACCCCTCCCCCCTTCTGGACCCCCTCCCTCACCCCCCTCGACATACACCGGAGTGTTTAAACGGATTACGTAACAACAAAAACTCCGATTCCGGTTTCCTGCAATCTTTTTCTTCTTTTCTTTTGTTAATAACGATTTCCGATTGGGAAACGTTAAAATTCTCTCTCTCTCTCTCTCTCTCTCTCTCTCTCTCTCTAATTTCGAATCACAACAAACAAAACAAACGCAAACGAGGATTTCAAACTAAAAAAAATTCCAGGTCGACTCGCGTCATCGAGATATCGAAAAAAATTTTTTTCCAGTCGACGACAACGACTCTTCTCGTTTTCGAACCACACTTTTTAACGTAATGACGTCATCACCGTCATCATCAAATTTAATTAATCTTCTTCTTAAATATCAACGTTAATTATGTTGTGACAGGGGACCGGGGGGACCGGGGGGGAAGACGAAAAGAAGTAAAAAAAACAAAAAATGACAACATCAAATCATTTTTAACGATTTTTAATTTTAAACGAAATTAAAATTTCATTAAGTTTATATTTTTTTTTAAAAAGAAATCTGGAATCTCGATTCGCCATTTTATGTATTTACGATTTTTATTACCCCCCCCCTCACTTTCGATATATATATATATATATATCGAAATCGTTATCGATTTTATCGACAATTCCTATCGAAATTTCGTCAATTATCGTGTGTCGAAAAGCATTTTTTTTTGGCACAAAGTCTTTTTTCCTTTTCTAACGAATTTCCTCCCCCTTTCCCCCCTCCTTCTCTCTCTCTCTGTTTCTCATCCTCTCCAGTCGAAACTTTTTAGAAACGGTGAGTTTATTACGTAATTTCTCCTACCTCCTCGTGCTCTTTTTTTTTTCTTGTACAAACAAAACATTTCATTCAAATCATCATCGTTTCTAATTACCCGACGTCGAAATAATAACATTATTATTATTATTATTATTATTATTATTATTATTATTATTATTAAAACTCGTAACCGTCCGAACTTGATATATTAAACATTTAACAACGGATCCTCTAATTTTTTTCTTCGATTAAATTTTTAAATGTTTTATACCGTCGAATTCTGTCCAAGATCGATATATCGAACTCGAAATCGAAGATTTTTGTTGTCGAAATGAATTTTAACGACGACGACGACTACAAAATTTTGCCAATAAACGCAAGATTGTTCAGATTTTAATGGAGGCCGATACTCGTCCGGTTATACCAGATGGATGAAAACAAACAAACAAACAAATTGGTCAAGGAACGAGAGAAAATTTTTTTGCTCTTTTGCAAACCCGATTAAAAAAAAAACGGTTATAATAATAATAATAATAATAATAATAATAATAATAATAATAATAATAATTTTAGTTAACGTTTCGAAAACAAAAAATGATGATGATGATGATGATGATGATAAAAGAACAAACGACGACGACGACGCCATAATACTAACGCGATCGAAAACCTCATCCTCTTCCCCATTTCTTCCCACATCTCTCCCTTTCCCTTAAAATACTAATAATGATAATAAAGCTCTTTTCAATTTTATTCGTTCCAGAAAAAAATAAAAAAATAAAAATTGGAAAAACTTCGTCGAGTTATTTATCAAAATTGACTTTAAGTCTGCTCCTATCATTTTCTTATCCTCCTCCCTCCCTCCCTCTCTCCCTCCCGTTCATGTTAACACGCAATATTTCATGTGTGTTTGTGTTTGTAGTACGACGATGACTTCTTTGGCATTGCTTTTAAATTCTTGATTGTTTCCCCCCTTTCTTCCCCCATTCCCCCTCCCCGTTTTTTTCCTCATATTTGTAAACGCAATAAAACGTATGATAATCCGAGATTATTGTTTAATAATAATTAACTATTAACGATGTTTATCCTTTTAATTATTTAAAAAAAAAACTCTTTAATTAATAAACAAAAAATAATAATAATAATAATAAAGGTTGAAATCTAATGACACGTTAAAAACGAAAATAACGCGCAGTTAATAAAAAAAAAAAAAAAACTGCGTAAAACGAATTTTTTTTAGAAAAAACAAAGACTTCAATTCTCAGGTACGTTCGATTCGGGTAATCATATTAAAAATAAATCGTATAAATAAATAAAATACATTTATTATTGATGCCAATTAATGACGAAGGACGAAATTATCCAAAAACAATAATAATAATAATAATAATAATAATAATAATAATAATAATAATAATGAAATGAAAGGTGAGAGAAAGAGAGAAACGTGAAAAAATTAACAATTTAAATCAACAAAAAAAAACAAGATTGTTAATTAGTATTTATTTTAATTATTACTCAATAATTAAATCATCATCATCATCATTTTTAGAATCGCGTGTCAAAGAAATAATAATAATAATAATAATGATAATGATAATAAAATCTGTTTTTCGCAAACATTTTTCGTTCAAGGCGGATTTTCATCTCATTTAAAACGTAAATTCCAAAATTTATGAAAAATTTTAACAAACGAAGGGGGGGACGTAATCGTCATCATCCGACAAATCCTTACCATCGTTCCAAAAACTGGGGGGCGAGGGGAGAGTAACAAAAAAATTTTTTATGCGATCAAACAATAAGAATAAATGAAGACAACACAAAAAAATTTCCCACCATTTCTCTTCCCTAAGTATTACTATAATTATTATTATTATTATTACTAACGCAATTCTTTAATTGAGTTTTGTGAATTTTAATTAATTATCAATCGACTGATTAGCGAATCGTTTTCCTCCCCCCCCTCCTTCCTTCCTTACGCAATCAAATGAATTATTCAATGAATAAATCGAATAATGTCATTCATATTTCTTAAACTCGCGTAATAATTAATTATACAAAAAAAAAAAAAAAGACGAAAGTGCTTCATAATCGCGACGGAAAAAAATTAAGCTTTGACATTTTAACACCCGCCCCCCTCTGCCCTCCTTTCTTCCTTTTCCGTTTCGCATTTCCACACTCGTTTCCCAATTTTCTAAGGAAAAAAAAAAACCATTAATCTTCCCTTTCGTGTTTATTTTTCGCGATTCGATTTGAGTCGCCATCATTTACGTTTTGAAAAGTTCTCTACGAACCGAGAAATTTGGATTTTGGAAAATCCTCCACCCCCCCTTATCCCCCTCAAAAAAAAAAAAAAAATCACGTCGAAATCTAATAAGAAAAACGATCGACGACGACGAGATTAAGGATAAAAAAAAAAGATCGGATTATCTCTCGTAATCCGGGTTAAAAAAAAAAAAAATCCTTCCTGTTGTTTAGAAAACGGACGACAGAAATTGAAAATATCGAATTTACGGTATATATCGAATCAAATCGAATCGAATCGAATGGAATCGAAGGTGAAAGTTTAGAGAAAAAAAAAAAGTTAAGTGTGACAGACGTTAAATAATTTATTAAAATTCGATTAACGTGTGACAAATTTTTTTTTTTAAATTCTCAAATAACTCGTTTGTTTAATCCCTCATCTCTCTCTCTCTCTCTCTCTCTCTCTCTCTCTCTCTCTCTCTCTCTCTCTCTCTCTCTCTCTCTCTCTCTCTCTCTCTCTCTCTCTCTCTCTCTCTCTCTCTCTCTCTCTCTCTCTCTCTCTAACTCTTTCACTCTTCCACTCTCTCTCTCTTTCTCTCTTTAATTTTTTGTTTTTACCTTAATTACTGATCTTTCGTAATATTTCAAATATTGAGTTTCATTTTAATTCCTTTTTACTTATGCTTATTATTTACACATCAAAACTAACAAGAAGAAAATTTTTTTTTTTTTTTCGGGGGAAATGGGGGAAAGAGGGGGGAGGGGCAAAGTTAAAAGAAGGTAACTAAAAAAAAAATCATTTTAGGATTGATAATGAAAAGACCGATCAATTCCCTCAAGGGCCAACAAAATAAAATAAATTTTTAAAAATAAATTTTATAACGACAACCAACGAATTTTATTAACCAATCGAATTCCGTATTTAAAAAATGACATCAGAAAACAAACAAACGACAAACAAATTGTCCTTCTTACCTTTTCTTTTTGTTGTTTAGTATAATTTAATATAAATTATTTTTCTATTCACTCGCTTATTCTAATTTATTTTAGAAAAAAATTCGAAGTGAAAAAAAGAAAACAATATAAAAATTAATAAAACAAAACAAAAAACGAAAAAATTGGGGGGAAAAACTAAATTTTCACGTCGTTTTTTTTTTCAAAGGGGGCGAACTCTCTCACGCACGCGTATTTTTATCTCGTTTTATTATTATTATTATTACTATACGAAATATTAACGCGAACGACGGGCTCCGCGAACTAAACTGACCGTTGGGGCCTTCACGACAATATTTATAAAAATATGCATTTCAAGGATTTCGGCCTCAATTTCAAAACGTGTTAACTCCATTTTTTTTCTCTCTCTCTCTCTTTCTCTCTTCCTTTACTACCACTACTATATTACTTTTACGTGTTAACAACAACAACAACAACTTTAAGGAAATTTCCAACTATTTAAAACGGGCAATTTGTATTGTATCTTTCTATCTCTCTCTCTTTCTGCCTCCCTCTCTCTCTCTATCTATCTATCTCTCTCACTCCCTTTTATTTTACGAATAACCTGTTCCTATTTTTTCCTTATTCTTGATATTTTTCATAAGTGATTTCTCCGCTCTGACGTAAATGCATAAACACACGTCAGTCGCACAAAAAAAAAATTATTATTATTATTATTTTTCTACATTTTGGTGCGTCTGCATAAATTGTCTTTTGGCATTGATTATTATTATTATCATTATTATTAATTACTCTGTCGGAAAAACTTTTAAAAAAATTATTCGTTAACCGACACATTGAACGTCACCCATCATTTATTCGAAATTTAAAAAAACTGGGGGGGGAGAGGAAGAAAATGACCGTAATACTTATTATTATTATTATTATTTAAATAATTTTCACGGCGATAAATGTTTGGTATTCTGTAATAATAATAATAATAATAATAATAATATCATAACTTATTTTTTTTTTTTTTTGGTCGTTACTATTTTTATCGACCATAATCATCGTTTTGTAAAAAAAATTTTTACGCCATTTTCCCACAACGTAATAGTCATGATGATGATGATAATAATAATTCACCTAAAGACGATCGAAGTAAAAATAAAAAAAAAAATTGTGGGGGCAAACCAATGAGAAACTCGAAGAATGAAACGGTGACTACCGCAAGAGCCTAATTAATGACGATTACAAGAACAAAAACGATTTAACTGCTTCCTTCGATTTTCAATTTTTTTTCACGCGGAAATTTCAAAAAAAAATCAAAAATGAAAAAAGTTTCACGAAGACAAATAAAGAAGAAAAATACCCAAAAAATTAAAAACTGTCCCCCCCTCATCCCTCCCTCCCAAAAAAAAAGAAACAAAACCACGAGGAAGACGGAAAAAGATATCAAATTAGTTACATACGTAATTAAAATAATATAATATCTGTCGTTTTCTCATAACCGGAAAAGGTGATGCGATGCAGGAAGGAGACAGGGGGTATGGCGGGGGAGGGAGGGAGGAAAGGGGGAGCATCAAAAGAAAATACGGGAAAACCTTGAAATTCGAAAAAGGCAGGCACAATATAATAATAATAAATTATTTATACGTGATGGATGATCAATTAGATTTTCGTAGAGTAAAAAGTGTTAGTTATTCAAATCAACACCAAAATAATTATGTTGTATTTACCCTAATGATAATAACGACGATAATAATAATAATAATAATAATAATAATAATAATAATAATAATAATGATGATAATGATAATGATAATGTTTACATTTAAATGGTAATTACTGTTCCGGTGGCAAAAATAATTGATTGTCGAAACAATTTTTTTTTTTCTTCTTCTCTCTTTTTTCTTTTCATATTTTCCGTCTCTCTCTCTCTCTCTCTCCTTCCGAATTCCATTTGAAAATATTTGAAAACAATTTTTCAAATTTTTAACGATTTTTAATCGGAAATCTTCATCGATTGAACAGAGAGAAAGAGAGAGAGAAAAAAAAACAAAAAAATTCGTTTTTCGGTTTTTACCCTTCTTTTACCCTACTCTTCAAACCCTTCACTCTCTTCATGTCTTAATAAATCGAACGGAAAAAGAAAAAAAATAAAAAACAAAACCGGAAATAAAATGGAATTATAATAGTCGATCCGTTACGTCATCAAAAATCTTATAAGGGAATTTTAAATTTGATTTCGATCGTTCCCGTTTATGTAGGAAAACGTAAACATTCGTGGGAAATTTTCTTTTTGACGATGAGTTATTATTATTTATGAAACGAAAAAAAAGGGGGAAAAATTAGAATTTCATTATTTTAACGAATCACGACTCGAAAAAAAAAAAAAATCAAAAATTTTCCAGGAACTCACGATGAGGTTTTCGTGCCAAACAAAATTCCAGAAAAAAAAAAACAATTTTTCTAAACCTTTATCAATGCATTAGTAAAATTAGTTGTTGTTGTTGTTTCAACAATAAATCGTGACGTATATTGTTCCCGTTTTCGATTACTTTTTTATTTTTTTCATTCCAGAATTTCGATCCTATTCCTAGGGAATGAATGAATGAATGAATGAATGAATGAATGAACGAACGAACGAACGAATGATTGCTAAAATATTTTCCTTCGAAAAAATTCGTCCAATATTTTCTTCAAATTACCCTTTTGAGGTTCACCCCACTCGAAAAAAATCGCACGAAAATTTTTTTTTACGTTTTTTAAGGGTGGCCAACATAATAAAAAAAAAAAAAAAACGCGCGATAGAAACGTCAATTTTTTTTTTTAAACGAATAGATTCTCTGGAAATAATGCTGAAAAAAAAAATTCCAACGAGTATAACTTTTATAACTTTTCGCGTTTGTAAGTAATAATAATAATAATAATTTCTGGAACTACTTTTATAATCGTCAAGTTCAAAGTGTAACATTGGGATAAAAAAAAAATCAGGAACCCGGGAACCGGTTTAAATTCATACGTAATAGCAAGCAATTTAAAATCAATTTTTTTTTTTTTTTTATTGGAAATAATCAAACAAAAAAAAAAAAACCTGATTCTTTTCCTATTTATCTCTCTTTTAATAAAAAAAAATTCCACAATTCGATTAATAAAAAAATTAAAAATGTAATCGGCCTCGACAATTGTACCAACATCACAAAAAAAAAAAAATTATTCTGTAATTTTCAACTTGATCGAAATCCATGATCGAAAACACGTGATGCCCCTTTATTTTTATTTTCGTTTCTCAATTAAAATCTCAAATAAATAAATAAATAAATAAAATTGTTTTCCACAAGGAGGAAAAGTAAAAGTAAATGGAAAATTTATGGAATGGAAAATTTAAATTTAAAAACAAACAGGAAAACAAACAGGAAAACCGTTAGAAAAAAAGGACGATCACTCGTTTTAAAACGCCACTTATAGGGCGACACACTTGAACTTGGTAAAAAGTTTTTCCACAAAAATTATTTATTTTTTTTTTTAATAATGTCAAGTGCAAAACAACAACAACAACCGACAAACGACAACAACAACCTAACATTTTTTTTCTCTTCCAAGTTTAACATCCCTTCGACGCAAAAAATGCTTAATGGTAAACAAACATCGATCGATTCGTTCATCAATTTTTTAAAAAAAATCGAAATAATCGATTTTTCTGCTTCCACGTTAAAATTACTTTGAAAACGTACTTTGAAATTCCAATTAATAATATAATGATGAAACGATTATATTAATCCAAACTAATAATAAACTTATCGAATAATCTTTATAATTATAAACGTGCCTGCTTTTTTTTTTTTTTTTTTTTTACGCACGTTTCGCGATTTTTTTTAACCGTCCATTAAATGAAATCGAAGGAGAAATACGTGGAAAGAAGAAGAAGAAGAAGAAGAAGCAGAAGAGAGAGGAAAATAAATAAAAAGATAAAAACGAAAAAAAAAAAAAATTGACGAAGAAAGGCCATCATCATAAAAAAAAATAATTCCAGTAGTTCTTTCTCTTCCCCCGCCCTCCCCTCTTCCCTTTTCCAGTTGACAAAAAAAAAAGAAACACGCGAACAAAGACTTTTTTTAATAATCGTTGTTATTATTATTATTTATTCAACTCAAGCAGACGACAACGACGACGACAAAGACAAATAAAAATTATAATAAAAAATTAATTATTTAAAAAAAAAAAAATTACCTTGGATGACGTTAACTATAATAATAATAATGATTTTTATCGCAAAAAAAAAAAAAATTTTATAAAAAAACATATTTTAAGCTCAAAATGTTTTAATGGAAACAAACAAACAAACAAACAAACGAACAAACTAAAAGAAATTTATTATCATAACAATTACCAATGTAACCTTTCGATTTAAAGTTTTCAATCAATCAATCGATTGATAAATAACAACGGATCGATCTATCGATAAAATTGTACGAGTCGTTCGTTCTCTCACTCATTCATTCATTCATTCATTCACATTTCGCCGAAAAAAAAAGTTAATTAAATGAACGATAATTAATTTACGACGATAATCACGAATGCTCCTTTACAAAAATTTTTTTCATTTTTTTTGTTTTTCAATTTTGTACCTTAAACAATCGATTAGGTACCGACGCTACAACCTACAAACGCGTTTGTTTGTTACAAATTCAATTATAAATCATTTCGATTTTTTCTTTTTTTTTTTTTTTTGAAAACACGTTTGTGTTTAAGTGAAAGTAATTCGAATTTTATTAAAAACCGCGTTTTCCTGCAGTTTAAATAACAACAACAACAACAACAACAACTTTCCCCTTGGCTTACAAAAGCACAATGAAATGGAAATTCGAAACAAAAACATAATAATAATAATAATAATAATAATAATAATAATAATAATAATAATTTGGGTTTTTTTTAAAAAACAAAATGAACGACGCAATTAAAACCGAATGACGTTTATCGTCATGAGAAAATTTTATTTACGAAATCAAATGCGAAAATTTTTTCACCCTGAGGCTTATGGTTGTTTCCTTCCCCCTCCCCACTCCACACCCCTTTCATCTTCGATTGGGGAAAATTAAATTAGTAATTTTGAGCACTTCCATACTTTAAGTTTCCAAAAGTTGGCATTAAAATAGGAAAGAAAGAAATAACCCCCCAAAAAATGATTCAAACGGGGACTGTGACGGGGATGAAAATTTTTTCCTACTCGTGACGTCATTTCTATTTTTTTTTTTGTACAAACGATGCGACGCAACAACAAAAAATTTAAAAATAAACAACAACAACGACAAACGGGTCAATGACAAGGTTTGGAAAAAAGAAAATACGCACTGAATCATTTTTTTTTTTTTTGGAAAAACAAATAAAAATAAAAATAATAAGGTAATTCCAGGTTGGCGGAAGTCAAAGTTTTGCCCTTTAACAGACCTCGCGACGACAACCGACAACCGACAACCAACTTAACAAAAAAAAAAAAATTTATTCCTTATTATTATTTAATCCTTGGCTTTTTACAATTTTTCTTTTTTTATTTGTTCTTGGTAAACGGAGGTCAATTTTCCAGTGGGTGAAAAATTTTTTTAAAAAAAGCGCGGATTATCAATCGTCCGCCATCTTTAAATTATAATTTTTTTTTTATTTTCTTAGAAATAATAATAATAATAATAACTTTTGACCTTTTAGCACCCATGCAATATTTCCTTAATAAAAAAAGGCGTTCGACCGCCCCTTTCTTTCTTTTTATCATCATTATCATTGAAAAATGGAAAAATTTTAACGGTTTTTTTTTTCGCGCCATTTCACATCCACACACATTACGTCACACGAAACATTTCATATTGGATTCCCTTATGGGGAAACATCATACGATTTCCGGTTTGTTTTTTTTTTTTTTTTTTTTCAAAATATAAATTTAAATAAAATTTTTTTTTCGAACTCGCTTAAAACCGGAAATGGATTCGGTTTTTTTTGTTGTTGTTTTTCTCATCGGAATTTTTATTATTCGACTTATTTAAAATAAAATTGAATTTATTAACCTTATTAACCGGGGGAAAAAAAAAGGAAAAACTCTGTAGTAAGTAGGTAATAAGACCTCATAAATATATATTTTCCGAAATTTTTTTTTTTTTTTGCACTGCCACCTTGACCTTAACATTTTACCTTTTTACGATGATTACAAAAAAAAAAACGTAGAAAATTTCCATTTTCGAAAACGCGCATGCGCAAAAAAAAAAAACCCGAAAAAAAACCTGAAATTTCAATGACGAACTCGCACTCGTGAATTTAAAATCCCATAAATCCATCGAATTTAATTTTAAATGAAGGGACTCACCCCCTTGGGGCCCCCCATTTATTTATACCCTTAAACAACTTATCGATTACGACGACATCGTCGTCGAAATTTTATTTTTTTAAATATATATATCGTTGTTTTTCCTTCCACCTCGCCCCACCCTACACACACACCTCGTTTTATATACGATGGAAAATTTTTTTATAATCATCATCATCATCATCGTTCATCATCATTATTATTAATATTCTCGTTCGATTTGAATCGAATTAAAATTTTCCACTCTTAAGTATATATGTATATATTAGAGTCTTCGGATAAAAAAAATTTTTCAACGTCGTTTGAAACTAACGAAGAATAACCTGTTTTAGAAAAAAAAAAACAATTTCCCCCCCCCTCTCTCTTTACGAAAAACAAACCACGTGACTCGTTAAAGAAGGTAACGCGAACTTAATTAAAACGTTTCGTCGTATGATAATAATTGGAAAATGCGCGCGATTTTGCAAGATGGCAAAAAAAAAAAAAAAAAATGAGAGCAACGTCATCGTCGATCGACAAACAAGAAACAAACAAACAACAAACAAAAACAAAAAATTCTCTCGATTTAGTCGTTGAGCAACAATTTTTTAATTTTACGTCACACGAATAATTTGGAAACAATTGAGGGGGGGGAGAAAAAAATTACACTTTCATTTTTATAAAAATTACCCGTAATTAAAAAAACAAAAAAAAAAAAAATGTGCAATTTCGAAAAAGAAATAATAATAATAATAATGACGATGATAATGATAATAATAATAATAATAATACTAAATTGAAATCGTAAATTATCATTACTACTATTACTATTATTATTAATTTTTTTTTCATTTCTAAAAGTCTCGTACAAAAAAAAATTATTATTATTATTATTTGTAAAATTCGTAAGATCGAATGACGAAAAAATGATAATGATAATGATAATAATAATGATAATACTAAACGACCCGGCGGACATTTTGTGGGTAATATCAAAATTGACGGGTGATTTTACATTGTCGTCATCATAACAAATTTTTTTTTGAAATTTTGATAATTCCCTCGCCTCCTCTCCCCCACTGAACCGAATTAATACCTATTAAAGTTTAAATGCGATTTAAAAAAATTTAAATTTTATGACGTCAAAAAAAAATTTTTCGTCTCGTAATGTCTTCCATATTTATTTATTTATTTATTTATTGTTATTTTTTTCAAAATGGCCGGATGAGAGTCGGAACGAAAAATCATTAAAATGATAACAAAAAATTTTTTTAAACGATTAAAAGAATCGTGAAAATTTGTTGATACGAATATGACGCGGGTGCCGAAGAAAAAAAAGAAAATTTTTAAAAAAAAAAAACGGAAACGATTCTTCGGACGAAAAACTTCAAACTTCCGGTACAACTTTGGCATCGGTCTTGGCGGGAAATAAATTCAAATTTCCATTTTAAAAAAAATGAAATAAAATAAAAAATTTTAACGTTCGATTTGAAAATTTAAAAAAAAAGCAGACGACTTTTTCTCTCTCTCTCTCTCTCTCTCTTTTTCTCCCTAAACCTTGAATTTAAAATTGTTTTGCGCGCGCAAATCGTTTAAAATTTTTTTTAAGGTTCCAGGTTTGCCGTGAGACAAACAAAATAATAAAAATTTTTTGCAATACCACACCCATTGTTTTCGTCGGGGACTCAACACACGCGCACACACAATACGTAATTTTTCTCCATTACTTTCATCATCATCATCATTATCATTATTATTATTATTATTATTATTATTATTATTATTATTATCATTATTATTATCATTATTATTTTTACGAATGATACCGAATTTTCATTCAAAAAAAAAAAAAACCCCTTCATTATCTTAATTATGTTATTATGCAAACTGACTACGTCATCCATCGATCTAACCAATCTTTTCGATTTTTTTTTTTCGAAATCGTACGTTTTTTTTCGAAAACTATTAAATCCATTTAAAATTTTAAAAATTTCACAATTCGATAAAAGATTTGATTAACAGCAGAAGACGAACAACGAACAAAAAAAAAACAAAACAAAAGTGTCGGATTTCATTAATTTTCTCCTCTTTTGACGCTTTTTCTTTTTTTTTTTCGGTTTTTTACAAAAAAAAAAGAAAAAAAAAACGGGGGGGAAGGGGGAGACGTTTAACAATATAAAACCTGATCGAAAATTTTTAAAAACAAGTAAAAAAAAAAAATAATAATTTAAGTAAATTGATTAAAAATTTTTCACATTTAAATATAAGCACAATCTTACACTTTTCTCTCTCTCTCTCTCTCACTCACTCTCTCTTTCTCACACACACACGCACGCACGCACGCACGTACATTTATTATAATTTTCCAGTTTTCCATTAAAAAATTAAATAAAAAAAAGCGAAAAAATATGATACTTTTCAATTCGTTAACAAAATTAAAAATTACAATTTTTTTTGTTTTTTCAGCCTTTAATTAATTACGCGCGCGCCCTCTCCCACCTTTCTCCCTTTTTCTTCTCCAGTAATTTCGATTCGTTTTGGAAAAATAATACTTATAAAAAGAAAAAAAAAAAAAAAAACAAGTTTTCGTAAAAAAAAAAATTTTTTAAACTACCATCGTATTGTGCGTATCATTAGCATTTTTTTTACTGCCATAACAAATAAATAACCGGATCGATTTAAACCCACGTGGTCTCCCTCTCTCTCTCTCTCTCTCTCTCTCTCTCGCCATTTTCACTGCTTGAAGATACCTAAAATCAACAAATTCTGCAACATTATTCGAAATTGATGGTATGAAAATTTCAAAATTTTATTTTTTCTGTTATTTGGTCCGTCGTGACTTTATCAATCCGACAAGTCGTCATCCATTTCACTTTATTATTATCATTATTATTATTAATTTTTTTCCCCTAATAAAATTTAAAAAGAAATCAATCGATCTTAAATTGACCCGCGTGACACTTATAAGAAAACAAGGTACATCACTCACGAGACAAAAAAACCGAAAATCTAGTACCGTAATAAGGAAATGATAATAATTTTTGCAAAAAAAAAAAAAAAAGAAAATTAAATAAAAGAAAAGCTCGTTACTACTCACATTTATATATCACGTGGTATGAAATTTTCTTTTCATTCCATACACATTACACAAATCTAACGGATGAGAAAAACAAAAACACCGATAATGATGATAAAAATACAATAATTGTAATTGATAAAGACGTGTGTGATGATAATGTTTCACCTGTTAAAAAACGACTGGTATGAAATATAAAAACGCCTAAGCTTTTTCACACTCACTCACTCACTCACTCTCATTAACCTATAAGGTACGAAAGGTTAAATGTTGTTTAACTTGAAATGTCCTGATTGCAAAAAAAAAAAAAAAAAAAGGAAAATGGCGAAATAACTGACTGATTCGCAACATACCCCGGAAATCGGAAAAATACATTTTTTTGCGAACTTGACCACAATTTAATTTATTACATGGGGAAAAAAAAATTTTTCACTCCCTTTTTATTTTATCCTTCGTTTTTTTTTTTTGCATAATTATCAGCAAATGTAACCGATCGATCCTACAATAATAATAATAATAATAATAATAATTACCGTGTTAATTAGTATTTAAATTTTTTTTCCCCTACCTTCCCTCACCGCCCTCACTTCCCCCCGTTAAATTTCGAGTCTTCCACCATCGCGGATTTTATTTACATTTTTTTTTTTTTTTTTTTTTTTTAACTCTCCCCACGGAAATCTCGTTCGCGATTAAAAATTATTAATACACTCTATTATTAATAACACTCCCGTGCCCCCCCCCCAAAGTAAAAAAAAAATAAAATGACGTGCGAAAGAGTGACGAGATAAATCTCTATGGTGTCCGCGCAAAAGGTTGGCGGTGAGACTTTAAATTATTTATAATAATAATAATAATAAAACCGGATACGATTTTCCACGAAACATCAAAACTTTACGAAACGGAAAATTTTCTTTTAAGGAGCAAAAAAACAAAAAAAACCTGATTTTCTATTACGTTCGTTTTCAGGTACAATCGACGTGGGGGAGTCGATGACGTTTTTCCCATTTTTTTTTCTTTTTCTAACGCACAGGTAAAATATTATAACCGAAGGCAAAAAGCAAAAAAAAAAAACTGTTTCAACTCTCGCATAAAAATCATTATTATTATTATTATTATTATTATTATTATTATTATTATTATTATCATTTTGCATTAAAAGAGTATCTGTCGTCATTGTTTAAATAAAATATTCTGCTTTTACATCCTCGCGATGATTGATTGTGAAAAAAAAAAGAAAAGTTTTAAGAGTACCAGAGGCGACATTTTCCGTTCGAAAAAGAAAACTCGTGGAAGGTACGCGCGAAATGATTTAACTTTAAAAATTTTTAGAAGGTCAGGGTCGACCGTTCGTTGAACCACAATCAAATAAATATATTAAAAAAAAAAAAAAAAAAGTCAAGTTGCGAAAAAAAAGCAACAGAACAGAAAATCTCAATTGAGAATGTACCTGTCAAACTAGTTAGTTAAACTTAAGGTTGGCTACGGGAAAACTTTATAAACAACAACAACAACAACAACAAACTAGATGACGTAAAACGTGACCCTTAAAACTTTTAATGTATAAAAAAAAAAACAAGTTAAACATTGAAAAACCTGAATTTATTTATTTATTTATATTTTGCAGCACCTGATCAGCGCAAAAAAAAAAAAAAAACGTTCACGTTCAATTTTATTTAGATTTAATTTAAATTTATTAATAATTGTTTTGATAATAATAATGATGATGATAATAATGATGATGATGATGATGATGATGATGATAATGATGATGATGATGATGATGATGATGATGATTAAAAGCTAACCTTTCGCAGAAATTTAAAAAAAAAAAAAAAAAAAAATTCAATGCCAATTTTTTTTTCCCCTTCCCTCTTTAAAATTCATTGTCAATGTTGAACAAACGGTTCTTGCAATAATTTTTTTTTTTTTTTTTATGCAAACAATGACAAGCAACAAACGAACGATGGAAAACACACACACACAAACACACTCACATTTATTTATACGAGGAAATAAATAAATAATTTTAATAAAATTCAAAGTTTAAAGTTTAAAAAGGTATAAATAAGTAAAAAAAAAACCAGTTCGCGCATTTACATACGGAAAAAAAAACTTCATTGTCCTATAATAATAAATTAATTACTCATTCGCGAAGGAAATAATAATAATAATAATAATAATCGGCGTTTGTTTGATTTTCATTCGCGAAATCCCCGATTACTTCCTCCTCTTTCTTCATTCATTCATTCATTCATTCATTCATTTCCTTTTTTTTCGTACAAATAAATTTCCTCGGGAGGTATTCGCTAAAAAAAAAAAAAAAAACCTTTTGAAAATTTGCAAAGGCGTTTGCGAACCTTTAAAAATTATTATAATAATAATAATGATGTCATCGTTTATTAAAAACGAAGGATTTAAAAAAAAAAAAAATTAAAAAAAACCGAATAAATTTTACATGCAAAATTAATTCGTTCCAAATTATTATCATCATTGTCAGCATCATCATCATCATCATCATCATCATCATCGTCGCGATTTTTCCCGATTTATGGAAAAACGAGATGAAAAATTCTAAATTAAAAAAAAAGGAAAAATGAAAAACTATCGAATTTCCTAAACAGAAAAAAAAAATTATCAAATTGTAAAAATTACGTTTATCGATATTTCCGGGTTACAATTTAAAATATATAAATCCCAATTAATTATTATAATTATTATTATTAAACCTTCGCCGGTTATTTTTTCCACGTAAAAAAAAAAAAATTTTGGTCATCGTGCATTTGTGAAACATCAAAGGTAA
This sequence comes from Pediculus humanus corporis, assembly GCF_000006295.1. Classification (NCBI taxonomy): domain Eukaryota; kingdom Metazoa; phylum Arthropoda; class Insecta; order Psocodea; family Pediculidae; genus Pediculus; species Pediculus humanus. The sequence continues at coordinate 468,555 of NW_002987875.1, read as the reverse complement.
TAACGAGAAACGCGTTTCACGCATACAAAAAAAAATTCAAAACGAGTTGAAAATAATCAAATTTACATGAAAAGGATTTTCCGAATGGTACAAAGTTTAGGTATGGAAAAAACGACGACGACAAAACAAAGAAAGAGGAAAAAGGATAAATATCATTTTAAAAAAACATGATTTAAGTGCATGACGAGACTTTATAAAGATAATATATATATATAAAAAAAAAAATAGTTATAATGACAAAAACATTCTAACCGTCGGGAAACAACGGAATACGAAATTAAGGTATTAACCTGAAAAACATTAAGAAAATAATGGAAAATCGGCAAATATATACGAAAAGGAAAAAAAAAATTTTAACGAGGAAAACGACCCCGAAAAACATGCCAAAAAAAAATGATTTACTGTTTGTCAAGTGTAGTTAAAGGAATCGTCGTAAACAAACAAAGGTAAAACAAATTTCAAAGGTTGAACCGTTTAGACGAATTGACTACAAGTAGTAGTAGTAGTAGTAGCAGTAGTAGTAGTAGTAGTGGTAGTAGTGGTGGTAGTAGTAGTGGTAGTAGTGGCCGTTAGTACCTGAGGTAAACGAGTAGTAGTGCTTATCACAAACCAATCACGTAGTAAACATATATATACGCGATATAACCGAAAATATAACGTAAATTATTTTTTCCCTTTTCTCTCTCTCTCTCTCTCTCACTCTTCCTCCTCCCTTATTGTTTTTTTATAATGTTATTTAGTATGTATTGCCAAACTCTGTTCGAGGAAGTCGATATATCGATGCGGAAGGTCGTTATGAACCGCACATCACAAAATCAATGGCAAGGAATTAAAGAGAGACCTTGTTTTAATAATAAAAAAAAAAAAACATTTAATAACCGTGGCCTAGACCATTAAACTGAACTTTGTCAAAAATAACAATTAATTAAAACGACATTTTGGATTGGTCCCCCGCCACCACCACCTCCTCCCTCTCCCTTTCATCCCCTTAAAAAAAAAAATTTTTTAATTTTTGGGGGTGCGACAAAAAAATTTGAATGTTTCTTTTTTTTTTAAGTATAAAAAAATTAATTAATGAAAACCGTAAAATAAAAATTTTTTTTCGGGAAGAAATAAATTACGTTTCAAACTTCACAAGGAAATATTAAATTCCCTCACATCGAGTTCCCGTAGGAACTTCCTCCTTCATTTTCTCTCTCTTTTTTTTTTTTTTTTGAAACGAAATCCAGAAAATGACAAACTGCTTTTTTATACCTTTTAATACATTCAAGCATTGAAATTGCCTAATCGCGAAAAACAGGGAGTGAGGAAAAAATTTTTTTTAAAATTAAAACCCGACAAACACGTTTTCTATTTAAAAAAAAAAACAAAATTTTCTCCAGCTTTTTGTTTTTATCATTATTTTTTTTTATAAAGCAACAGATTTTTTAACAAACACTCCAAAAGAGAGAGAGGGAGAGGGAGAGAGAAAAGATAATTCCAGAATCAAAAAACAATTTTGGAAATTCGGGTAAAAAAAACGCGATGCCGAGAATTAATTCGATTCACGAATAAATAAAATTTTCTTTTAATTTGATATTAAATATCCGTTGTTGCGAGTCTTATTATCATTATTATTATTATCATTATTTTTCTCAAGTGAAAATTAGAAAGAAAGAATGAAAAAAAAATTCAATTTTACAGAAAAAAAACTTAACGAATTGAAAAACAAAAAAAAAAAAAAAAAAACAAAAACAGATACCGCCATTTTGTTTTCCCTCCCCTGTTTCCTTTTCCAATGAAAAACAAAAAATTTTTTTCCGATTACGAAGTTTCGAAAAATAAACGGAACCGTCGACATTTTTTTTTTTTTTTTTTATAAAATAAAAATAATAAATAAATCAGGTGAACGAAATGAGAAAAAAAAAGAAGGTGAAAAGTTTATCATGTTACGCTCGTGTTGTTGGCGTATGGAACCCATGACTTTCGAATTTCACGACTTCCGAATAAAATAAAATAAATTAATAATAATAATAATAATAATGATAATAATAGAGTAACCGTTAAAGTAATGGTTGAACGATAGCAAAATTATAATAATCGCAAAGTCATAATAAAAAAAAAAAATATTACTTTAACTTTTTTCCTATTGTTTTCTTCCCCCCCCCCATTTCTGACGTTTTCAAAAGCGAATCACACCAATCTCAAATTTAAATCCCATCGCCATTTTTTTTTTTTTTAAATAACAAAATAATAATAATAATAATAATAATAATAATAATCGAGTATAAAAGCATAGATTATGCATTCTCATTCATTCCAAATTTTTTTAGTTAATGAAAAATCAAATCCGTAAACTAATTAACCGATTCAGGTACGCATTTTAATTATATTTTCAATTTGCCAAATTTTTAACGTTTCGTAAATAAATGTGCGTGAGTGCGCGTGTGCGTGTGCGTGCGTGCTCGTGTACGTACGTATAAGTTTTAAATAAATTTCGTGCCTAATTTTTAAACATTTTACATTTTCTTTAAGTGTTTTTATGAATAAAAATTTTTTTTTAATTTCAATATGTCGGTTACGATTGTATTAATAATAATAATAATGATGATGATGATTTCTAACTTTAAAGAAAAAAAAACGAATCCGTTATTATTAAGATTGACCGAATTTCACACGAATATAATTATAAGAATGAAAAAAAATTTTTTTTTAAAATAAAATTTTGCCTTTTTTTTTCTTTTTTTTCGCTTCATCATTCATTCATTCATTCATTCATCATCATCATCATCATCATTCCCCCCGTTGTTGTTGTTGTTGTTGTGGTTGAAGTGATTTTGCTAGTGTCGAAAGCAATACAATTACAAAGCCATTACGACGCATATATAGACTTTATATAAAAAAAAAAAAAAAAAAAAAAACCTTTTAAAAAGATTTATAAATCATTTTATTATTGCTTGTCACACAGCGTGAATTTTTATATACAGTTATTCGTTTTTGTCATAACCACTCCCCCCCCCACATTACTTTCCTTTATTTTCTGATAAAAGACCTTTTTTATTAAAAATAAATAATAATAATAAATTTAGTCAAGTTTCACACAGTTTTTTTTTTTTTTTTTTTTTTTTTTTTCAAATTTTCTTTAAAAATTTTTTAAACTTAATAACTAAATTAATAATAAAAAAAAAAAAAAAAATGAAATGTCATTACCACAACTTATTCAGCCTCAAAATGTCAGTCAGTGAACTTAAAGAATTATTATTATTATTATTCATAACGCAACGAATTTTTTTTTTTTTATTTAAAATAATTCGAATTTGAGAGTGTGAGAGAGAAAAAAAATTAATTAATGTTATAATTACTTATTGAGTAATATGATATACGTGGTGTCGACCAGAAAAAAAAAAATTACCCGTTATTATTATTATTATTATTATTAATTAAATTATTACTTTTGGTGATTGTTTTTTTTTTTTTTTATAAAAGACACATAAAAAAAAATATTATTATTATGAGTTGATTAGTTTACCTTAAATTTTTGAAAAACCCTTTTTGTGTACGACAAGCAATTAAAATTTTTTAATAAACTAATAATAATAATAAATTTGATTGTAACTATATAGCTAGCTAAACCCCCCCCCCTCAATATTATTTCCACACACAAAACAAAACATAAAAATTGTTCGAAAAGTATATTAAAATTTTTAAAAATGTTTTTTTTTTTCTCTACATTGAATAAAATTAAAATATTTTTAAATGAAATTTTATTCGACAAAACAAAATTAAATTTAAATTATTTAAATTTAAATTTAATTTATTTTTTTAAATATTAAAACATTGTCAATTTAAAAAAAAAAAACTCGATAAGTACTTGAAAAAAATTTGCCTTTCAAAAAATTTTTTTTTTCCCTATATTATATTAATTAATATATATTTTAAAATAAAATTTATTAATGATGATAAGATAGCATCTGATATCTTGACGAGTAAAATTAATAAAATGAAAATTTTTATGTTTTTTTTTTTTTTTTTTTAATAATATTAGTAATAGATAATTAAAAGTAAGTAAAAAAATTGTTTTTCTTATTTTTTTTAAGAACACTAGAGATAGCCAAAAAAATTAATTAAATTTAATATTTGTTTTAAGATGAAGAGTACTTATCGCCCAAAAAAAAAAATTAAAAATGAATTCGAAACATGTTTAAATACAATCACCAATAAGTTTTTTATGAGATAATACTTTTTAAATTTTATCTTTTTAAATTTATATACCTTATTTTATACCTATTTATACTGTTTTAGTTGTACTTGATATAAAAAATTAAAACTAATCTATAATAAAGTATACTTAATACTTTATATTAACATCGAAACAAGAAAAGTTTTTTTAATAATATATAGTTTTGGTATTTGTTACACACAGTTGACAGTTGTTACATTTTAAACATAAAAAATAAAGAAAATCCACAAAATAGAAGCAGTGCATGCATAAAATATAATTTTAAATTAAATTACCTTAATGTGGCAGTGATTTTTCAAGGTAATAAAACATCGGCTAACATTTTATGCTTCTAAATACATTTTTTAAATATTTTGATATGACTGTCTGTCTTCAATCTTAAATAATTATCTGCAACTAAATAAATAATCTGTATTGTATTAAATAAAAAGTAAAAATTCTCTTATTTATATAATTAAATATAATGATCAAAATTTATTAATACATATAAAAAGAGTGTATAACAAGTGTTTAATTTCTTTGAATTTTGTTCTACATGTAAAAAGAGTATGTGATAAGGTGGTTTTAAAAGTAAGAAAAAAATTCTAACCTCTAATAAAAATTAAACTAATTTAAAATAAGTCAAAATGAAAATATGTATGAGGTATTTTAAATTGTAAATTAGATTTTGACAAGTAAAATATTTTTTTAAAAATTTATCAAATGGAAAATGTTCAAAGTAATTTTTCGACAAAAAAAGATATATGAGAGAGCAATGATTATTGTCGCGGCAAAATTTCCCCGCCTTTTCCTAAAATTTTTATTGATTATTTTAAAAGACGCAGGCTCGATTACCTTTTTTTGTAAAAAAATTTTTTATATAATGAGTTTTAAATAAAATACATTTTTTATAAATGACAATTTAATACAAAAATTAAAATTTTTAATTTATATAAATTTTGCAGTTAATAATCTCATATGATTCCCCTCCACCGCACACGGTTATTCACTGTGTAAAACTATTTTATACAAAAACTAACTTACTTATTTATTAATAAAGTAACGTTTAATATATATCACATTAGTAACTAAAAAATTAAATATCACAAAATATTAAAGCATTTATGTAATAATAAAAAATAAATAAATAATAAAATTATATTTTATAATTTACGGCCGGCTCGAGAATACTCTCATAGATCGTAGGCCCAATTTTTTCCAACATATTACTGACACCATACATAATTTTTTCCTTTTACAAGTGACGATAGTTTCCTTTGACAATTTTGTATGAACCAGATGAACGTATTTCTTTTTGCAATACTTATTACCTCTCCATAATATTTTTATTCATTTAGAAATAAATCTTATTTTTTATGTCGTTTTTTTCACTTTTTCTTTTTTTTTAATCATAATTTTTTCCACGGGAAGTTTTGTTTAGGTTGAAATGATAATAAACTTTATATAATCTTTTAAAATAACTTTATATTATTAAATTATAATAAGCTTATTGATAAACAACATTTATCTTAATTTATATGTAATTATATAAAAAATAATAAATATACATTGTTCAGATTTAAGATTTAAAAAAAAAAAAAAAAAAAAAAAAAACTCATTTTCGTTAAAATTAAATTAAAGGTTGAGCTTAAAAAAAAAAAAAAAAAAAACATTTTCTTAAAGTTAATAAAATTTCTGTTTCAAAAAAAAAAAAAAAAACTTTAAATTTATTTTATTACATTTTAGTATAAATTTAATAGAAAAATAAAAATTGTGAGTTAAGCTTAAAAATGTTTTTATTAAATATTAAGGTTTACATATTATTGTACGGTTTTTTTTTTTTTTTTAAATTTGGGCGAAAAATCTCAAATTATATTAAACGTGAAAAATTTCGCAGGTTGTCGCGTTTCTTTAACACTATATATTTTTAAAGTTTAAAAATAAAAAATAAACAAATAAAGTAAAAATACGTTAGGAATATAATTTTCAGTATTATATATTTTTTTTATTATTTAGATATCCAAAATATTTATTTAATTTTAAAAATTCAAACAAATATTAAAACATATTATATAATATTACAATATTATAATGCATTCGTACTAATTTAATAATAAAAAAAAAAACTGTATTTTATAAGTTTTATAAACAAATTATAAATTAACGGTTATATTTTTTTTATATTAAAAACAAAAAAAAATATTTTTTTTTAAATTTTAAATTTTAAATAACAGACAATTGAAAAGTAAAATATAAATATAGAAAAATAAGGTGATAATAAAGTAACGCAAATTTTAGCAGACGACAAAAAAATTTTTCAGGCTGCCATTTTGTTCTTGGTTTTTTTCACTGCAGCTGAAATAATGTTAAGTGCCGTTTCAAGAGCGGCTTCGGGTGTTTTGAGGGCCGTTAAGACCCCAAACATCCAAAATGAAGCTCTTAAAGTATTTTCTGCAATAACTGGAACCCGTAAGTAACATAATAATTATATATATTGCTTAAATATTATCGGTGCTCGGTGTGGTTAGGTCAACTCGAAATTATTACAGGCTCTCATACCTCCTATAACTTGAAAAAATTAATATTAAATAATTTATTTAGGTACTAAATAGACATTTAATCGTAATATTTGCATTTATTTGTAAAAATTTAACGTATTTTAAAATTTTTAAAATTTTTGTTATCCCTATTCAAGTTATTTTCCATACCAGAATTCTTTGCTGATAATGCTTCTTATAAATTTAGGAACGTACCTGAAAATTTTTTCCTTTTTCAATGATTTTTCGATGATTTTTTTTTTTTTTCTTATATTACTTGAATTATTTCTCATATATTGAAAAATTAAAATTATAAATTTTTTATTATGTATAATTTCTTTTCTTTTTTTAATATATCCTCAGATAATCACTAATTCAAATTTTTTTATATTCCTTTACACCTTTTCCTAAAGGCTTACTTTCCTTTGATTCTGTCTTCGGTCCAACTGATGATGATGATGAAAAATGTAAAGAAGACGATAAACCAAAATCACAGGGTTTGTTTTCCTTCCTTTTCCTCTTGCAACAAAATTTGAATTCAGATAGAATATTAAATAAATATATATATGCAAAATTAAAAATTTTTAACTTTAAATTTTGATTTCAATTTAAGATAAATCAAAATCTGAATATGCAACTGCTCCTGCTGCTAAGGCAGGAAAGGGAACCTCAGGTAAAATTGTAGCTGTAATTGGTGCTGTTGTGGATGTACAATTTGATGAAAATTTACCCGCCATTCTAAATGCTTTGGAAGTTTCCAATAGATCGCCCAGGCTAATTTTGGAGGTTGCTCAACATTTGGGTAAATTATTTTTTATCTCGATAAAATATAATGGCAATTGGAATTACATTTTAAAAATCATAATTTTTTTTAGGTGAAAACACTGTTAGAACTATTGCCATGGATGGTACTGAAGGTCTTGTTAGAGGTCAAGTAGTAACAGATACTGGATATCCAATTCGTATTCCTGTTGGAGCTGAAACTTTGGGAAGAATTATGAATGTGATTGGTTAGATATCCTCTTTATTACCAATTTTTTTTCATAACTTTTTTAATGTTTAACTTTCATTGTATTTATTTTTTTTATATGTATTAGGTGAACCTATTGATGAAAGAGGACCAATCAAAACTGATAAATTTGCTGCCATTCATGCTGAAGCTCCAGAATTTGTTGACATGAGTGTCGAGCAAGAAATTTTGGTAACTGGTATTAAAGTAGTAGATCTTTTGGCTCCATATGCCAAGGGTGGTAAAATTGGTAAGAAACAATACAATTAAAATTTGATTGTCTTGAGCAATGATGAGCAAAAATAAAAATAAATTTATGTCTTTTTGGCAGGATTATTCGGAGGTGCCGGAGTAGGAAAAACTGTATTAATTATGGAGCTTATTAACAATGTTGCTAAAGCTCACGGAGGTTATTCAGTATTTGCTGGTGTCGGTGAAAGAACAAGAGAAGGAAACGATCTCTACCACGAAATGATTGAATCTGGAGTCATTTCTTTGAAAGATAAAACTTCTAAGGTATAATTCACACATTTTGCTACCAAGCATTTGTTTTTTAATTTTTTTAAAATCACTTTTTACTACCCAAAACAGGTAGCGCTTGTATACGGACAAATGAATGAACCACCAGGCGCTAGAGCTCGAGTTGCTTTGACTGGATTGACTGTTGCTGAATATTTCAGAGATCAAGAAGGACAAGATGTATTGCTTTTTATCGACAACATTTTTAGATTTACCCAAGCTGGTTCAGAGGTTTGTTAAGAGTTAAAAAACAAGTTTTTTTTTCTTTGTAAGGTTCGACATTTAATTTTAAAACTATTTAATATTTATAGGTATCAGCTTTGTTGGGTCGTATTCCGTCTGCTGTCGGTTATCAACCAACTTTGGCCACTGACATGGGTACTATGCAAGAACGTATCACGACAACTAAAAAGGGATCTATTACATCAGTACAAGCCATTTACGTACCCGCTGACGACTTAACTGATCCTGCTCCTGCTACTACTTTCGCTCACTTGGACGCTACCACGGTATTGTCTAGAGCCATTGCTGAATTAGGAATTTACCCCGCTGTCGATCCATTGGATTCAACATCTCGTATTATGGATCCCAACATTATCGGAGCTGAACATTACAACATTGCTAGAGGTGTACAAAAGATATTACAGGTATATTTTCCAGGTTTCAAATGTGTTGTATGGGTTTGTTGTTGTGTGGTAACCGTTTTTAATATTTTTTTTCTTTATTTTTTCATTTTGTAGGATTACAAATCGCTTCAAGATATTATTGCTATTTTGGGTATGGATGAATTGTCAGAAGATGATAAATTGACTGTTGCTAGAGCGAGAAAAATTCAACGTTTCCTTTCTCAACCTTTCCAAGTTGCTGAAGTTTTCACCGGTCACGCTGGAAAATTAGTTCCACTTCAAGAAACCATCAAAGTAATTAATTGAAATTGATAATAATTTCGTATAATTTAATTATTTGTTATTTATTTAAAATTTTTTTTCCAATTTTTTTTCTTAGGGTTTTTCGCAGATTTTGAAAGGTGAATACGACCATCTTCCAGAGGTTGCGTTTTATATGGTAGGGCCAATCGAAGAAGTTGTAGCCAAGGCTGAAACTCTTGCTAAATCAGCATAAGCCCAGAAATGTATTTATGTATTATCAATTATTTGTAATTTTAATTGAAGAATTTTCTTAAATAATTTACCGGTCAAGGATGAGATGTAGTAAACGGCTGCTGTTTTAACTTACACAATATGAATTATCAAAGAATCAACGGTTGAAAATTCCGAGAACAAATTTTGTTTTTGTTTTTTTTTAATCAGTAATTTTTTTCATGTATCAAATGAAATATGTTTTTCCCGCATTTCGCCTTTTTTTTTTTTTTATTTAAGCCATCAATTTGAATGATATTAAATTTACAAATATTTTATAAAACTAAAGTAAATATTTCAATACTAGGGAGGTTTTTTTTTTTATATATATATATATATTAATTACAGTGATTTAGCAAATTAAATATTTTACAAAAAACTAAATGTAAACTTTTCTGTGGTCGTATTTAATTGAAGTAGTGGGGAGAAAAATGAACTATTGTTAAGTAAGAATATGATAAAAATAAAACATGATAAAATTCTTAATAATTAATTTTTTTAATTTACCCTTTTCATTAATTTAAACGATATTAGAAGATGTGTAATTAAATAATCGTTGAGGAATTTTTTATAATTGCAAGAGGGGAAATACAATGTTACCACACAACACATAGTCAAAGTTTATCCAAAATAAAGTTTTGATATTTTTTAAAATAAAAAATCTAGTCTTGAAAAAATTATTACACGGATTATTATTAATAATTAATAAAATATTATATTCTGATAACAACATATACGGTTCCATGATTATTTGAAAGATATAAAAGGAAAAATTTCCTTTGAATGATTTCAGTAATTAAGATGGATGCCTCTAGTTAGCAAGTACCAAGTTGAAATAAATGCAATGAAATAAAAAAATTTTTTTTTATTAAACTATGATTTTTTAAGTTTTACATTTGTTTATTGGTTCATAAGGGAAAAGATTTATTTGTCATTTATAAAAATAAAAAAGCCGAAAACATTTTATAATGTTTAAAAATAAAATTTTTCGTTTCAATTAGGTGTGGTTTAGCGTTAAAATAATTTAAAAAGTCAACTTAAAAAAGAAAAAAAAAAAAAAAAAAAATGAGTGGAGTGCAAACTCAAACGGGACTCAGCAAATTAAAGAAAAAACATTTCAGAGTCAAACATCAAAAAGTTAAATTATTTCGTGCCAATGAACCAATATTGTCTGTTTTTATGTGGGGTGTCAATCATACAGTAAGTAATATAATTTCACGCCCAATATTATCTATTAACCGTTGACTAGTGACTTTTTTCTTTTTTTTTGTAAACCCTTTTCATTTAATTCAGAATTATTTATTTTAAATTTATATCAGTGCCTGTGCTATTAATGTTATCAATTGATACATATAAATAAATTCAATGATATTAAAATAAAATAGATATTTTTATTCGCTTGGGAATTACAATCGAAAGAAAATTTTACAAATTGTTAGCATTACACTTTCAAATTCGAAATAAAATTGTTTGATCTTAAATTTGCTACCGTATAAAACATCATTTGCTTTGTTTTTAACTATTCAAACAAACAAAATTACCATTTTCAATAGTGATTAAAAATTAAACATGATGTAAAATTTGATTTTCTTCTTCGTGTTTTATGATAAAGTTAAGTTTTTTTTTAACTAAAATTATTTTTATAATTTCAGATAAACGAATTAAGTCATGTTACAATACCAGTCATGCTTTTACCTGATGACTTTAGAGCATTTTCAAAACTCAAAGTTGACAATCATTTATTTAATAAGTGAGTATATTACAATATATATATATATAATTAATTTAAAAAAAAAAAACCTCATCATTAATCATTTATCATTTATGTTTCGACTTGCACAATTCTGAATAATATTAATAATAATATTTATTTAATCGAATCGAATGTAGAAAAAAAAAAAAAAAAAAAAAAGGAAAATACTATATATTTTTTAATATTGAATTTTGAAAAAACCTTGAATGTTCATTAATTGCATTGTTAATTATAATAATTAGGGATAAATTAATTTTTTTTTTTTTTTTTTTTTTTTTTTCCAAGAAGGAAGCGAGAATAATTTATAAATAATTTAATAATACATAAAATATTTACACGAATTTGTAATTCTGAAAATAATAATAATAATTTTTTTTAAACAATGGTTTTACATGTAAATTTTTTTCTACAATCGATAACGATATTTTTTAAAAGATAGATAGATTTATTGTCAGTGTTGTATGATTAACCTTAAAATTGGAATAAGTTATTAAATTTTCATTTTGACATTCGATAACTTTGTATTATTTTCATTCGAAAAGGTTTTGACTTGTTTTTTTTTTTTTTCTATAACATTTGCGTGACAAGTATTATTACTTTCATTTCATCATGTATGGATAGATACATCCCTCTTTTTGCGTTTAAAATGAGGAAAATTGAAAATCTGCCCGTAAAATATCACGTCCCAATTACATAAAACAAAAAGAAAATTCCTGAAAAATTTTAACCGAGACCATCCAAATTCTCATTCTTAAAAATAATAATAATAATATTAATCTGTAATGATTTGAAAAATTGTCTTGTAAACAATTTTTAAACGTGAAAAATAATTTTTTATTAATAACAATTACAAAGTACAATCTTATCAATAAAGACTTTGTGTTAAACCTATTGTTTGATTCATACCTTATTTTAGGTCATTGTCTCATTATAAAGAAAAAAGTGTGAATAACATTGAAAATTATCATTTATATATATATATATATTCAAATAATTTGTTACTTATTTATAATAATGATAATTTTCTTTTATTTTTTCTGTTTTTTTAAATGAGACTCATTTTGAAAAATATAACGACGACGACGACGACGACAATTTGTCTGTCATGTTTTTATTATTATTATTATCATTTAATTCCTTATCACAATTTATATGTAAATAATCATTTTGCGACTGTTGTTGTTGTTGTTATTGTTATTATTATTATTATTATTGTACTTATTTTGCGTTATTTCTTTTTATTGAATCTTTATCATCATTATCATCATCATTCATTGTATATGGACCATATCATCCAATGAGAAATAATATTCTCTTATGTTTGTTTGTCATATTTTGAAAAACTGGTTCAAATATTTTTTTTTTTTTTTTTTTCATTTTCCATTAATTATTTAAATCGATTTTTTATTTATTTATTTATTTTTTGATTCCTTTAAATTATGAGTTGTTATGTAAGGTTTGAATCACGTTTAAAAAAAAAAAAAAAAAAAAAAAAAAACAAAACAAAGGTAAAATTTTATGACGGTTTTTTGAATTTGCGGTATTGTCGTTATTATTATTATCATCACAACAACCACTATTATGATTTTTGTTGTTGTTGTTGTTGTTGTTGTTTTCTCCATGTTTTGTATTAAAAGTATGATAATACGATTTGAAAACAACCATTTTTTCGTTTGTTATCTATATTCTGGCATCGCATAATAATAAATTACAATGGTTGAATGTTTAATAAAGAAGTTAAAGAACGCATCAATAAAATATTTTTTAAAATTCAAGGATATTTCTCTCTCTCTCTCTCTCACTCACTCACTTCTTAAACAACAGAAGAAAAATATAATAAATGTAAACGATTATTATTATTATTATTACGATTTGTTGCGGTTTTTAAGAATGGTTAAATAATTTCAAATTGGCAATGACAAACAAACAAACAAACAAATAAACAAACCATTTCAAAAATGGTTTCTTCCCATGTGTGTGTGTGTGTAAAAAAAAAGAGAGAGATGAGATTGCGTGTGTTGAATTCGATTCGATTTGATTACCATTATTATTATTATTATTATTGATTTGTTTTTGTTTGTTGAGACTTAAAAACAATCGTGAAAAAATTGTTTGTTGTAATTGTCTTTTGTGGAGAAAAATGAAGTTGCACACACACACACACACACACACACCTACACCTACACCTTCCCCTTTGTAGAATTTTTGCAAAAATGTTTTTTTTATTAATTTTTTTATTAATTTTTCTGTTTTTTCATTTTCAGGGAAAATATGCCTTCTCATTTCAAAGTGAAGGAATATTGTCCGTTAGTGTTCAGAAATTTAAGGGAAAGATTTTCAATCGACGATCAAGAATATAAAGAATCCATGACAAGGTAAGAAGGTTAAGGAGAAAATTTCGTATGAAGGTTTTTCTTTCTACCTCTCTCTCTCTCTCTCTCTCTCTCTCTCTCCCCCTTTCTCTCTATCTGTCTTTGTCTGTCGTGAACGAAAAATTTTCCGACATTTTATGTATTATTATTATTATTAATAATAATTTAACAAATTGATATGTAAATAATATATGGGAAAAGAAAATTTTATTAAGTTTTCACGAATTGGGGAATTATTAAATTGGGAAACCATTTAAAAACGCCTTGTAAAACAATGTTTATTATGTGCGTGTGGGTGCGTGCGTGTGCGTGAGTGATTGTTTATACATACATATATAAATACATGTGTATATTTATTTTTTCTAACCGTCAGATTCACTGAAAAAGAAAGCTACGTAACACTGAATCCCGATAGGGAGAAACTAAAGGAGTGCTCAGTGCAAAGATCTTCGACATTTTCAAGCCCGAAAAATTTATTATCCGTTCAAAAAATCAAGTTGAGGTAGTTTTTAAAAATAAAAAAAAAAAAGAAAAAAAAGTTGAAAATTCACATTAATAAAATAATAATAATAATAATAATAATAATAATAATGATTAACCCTTTTGAAGATCCGACGATAGGACTCTGATCTTTTCATAACAATTTTTGCCATTTGCAATGTACATAAGAAAGCGATTTTGGAAAAGTTTTTTAATTTTTTTAATGCAGATCATCGGGGGGCCGCTTTCCCCCCCCTCCCCCCAATTAATTAATTTTTTTTTTTTTTTTTTTTTTTTGCTTGGATTGCGCTTAAAAGTGGTGTAGTGGCTATTTAATTTTTTTTTTTTAAATTGATAAAAAATAACGCTTTGCACTATTACTTCTTTTATTTAAACCATCGGGTATAAAATGTTTTTACTTTAATTTTTTTTTTTTTTTTTGGGCCGACAACACAGACAAATTTAATAAAAAAAAAAAAAAAAAAAATTTTCGTTTCGTTAAGTTGTTTGAACGGTTTCAACAGTTGGTCAAACTGTCAACAGCCACCTGTTTTAAATAAATGCGTTAGATATTACGTAACATCTCGAGCACTAACACGACCCCCACCATCATCATCATTATTATGAAATATTAACAACGCGTTTTCTCTCTCTCTCTCTCTCTCGCGAGCTTTGATTTTCATATTTTTTTTTTTTTTTTTTTTTGGGGAGAATATTTAAATTCACGAGTAACGGTTTTTTTTTTTTTTATCATCATTATTTTCCATAATAAATTTTTAAATGGTTTTTTTTGTCAACTGATTTTCAATGATTTTTATTTATTTATTTTTTTTTTTTTTGTTTTGGCGCAAGCAGATTTTCTCTCTCTCTCTCTCTCTCTCTCTCTCTCTTTCTCCGGATCGTAAATTTTATTTTTATTGATTTCTGTCGTTTTTATTTTATTTTTTTTTTTTAGGTCTCAACCGAATTCAATGGATTCGCCGGGTAAAAGTGGAGCCAGATTTTATCAAAGTTACGATCGATTATTTATATTGAAAACGATGACAAGCGAAGAAGTCGAGAGAATGCATTCGTTTTTAAAACATTATCATCCCGTGAGTGTTTTCCCCTTCCCCCTTTCCTTCCCCCCCCCCATTATTAATATTAGTTTGATATATATATATGAATGTAATTTCTGTTGAAAACCGTTAAAAAAAAATTGCTGTTTTTGTTTTTCTTTGTAGTATATTGTCGAAAGGCATGGGAAAACATTATTGCCACAATATTTGGGAATGTACAGACTGACGGTGGACGGTGTCGAACATTATTTAGTTGCTATGAGAAACGTTTTTAGTAATCATCTTGCTATCCACAGGTTTGTTTGTTTGTTTTGTTATCATTATTATTGTCACGTCACGTGTTGGTATCAATAAGTGTTGGTTTTTTTTTTCCGTAAATTTTAGAAAATTTGATTTAAAAGGCTCAACTGTTGATCGTGAGGCATCGGAAAAAGAGAAAGAAAAAGACTTACCCACATTGAAAGACAACGATTTCGTTAAGGAAGGACTGAAAATACATATCGGGGATTCGGCAAAGGAAAAATTACTCGAAACTCTAACGGCTGACGTCGGGGTGAGTTTCCACGGGGGGAAAATTAACATTATTATTATTATTTACATTGTAAAATGAATTAAAAAAAAATTATTTATTTTTTACAATTAAAGTTTCTGAGCAAGTTACATCTCATGGATTATTCTCTTCTTTTGGGAATCCACGACGTACTTCGGGGAGAACTTGAAACAAAGGAAAGATTGGAAAGGGAAGAAGATGAAAATGATGATAATGATGAAGATGACGATTCCGGGAGCGGGTTGGAAAATCGCGGAGGAGGCGAAAAGTCGGTTTTAATCATTATTATTATTATTTTAAAAAAATTTCATGTCGATAATGCTTCTTATTTTTGTATTATTTTTTTTTTCAGGTACGGTTACAACAGGATAACTCCCCCCGATTCTCCGGGTCAAATGTTTTACGAAGGAATAATACCGGAGATTGATATATATGCCGTACCTAGTTCAGAGGGTAAGGGATAATTTTATTATTATTATTATTATTATTTTTTACACGAATCGTAAACGTTTACCTTTTTTACTTTGTTTTCAGATGCTCCAGTGAAAGAAATTTATTTTCTAGCTTTAATAGACGTTTTGACTCATTACGGTGTGAAAAAACAAGCTGCCAAAGCCGCGAAAACCGTCAAATACGGTTCGAACGTCGATGGAATATCGACATGCGATCCAGAACAATACGGGAAAAGATTTATCGATTTCATATCGAAAGCTATCGAATAAAAGGAAACAAAAAATAACAGTGAGGAGAAGAGAAAGAACAACAATAAGAAAAACAATAACAATAACGAGCTTTCTGTTAGAATCCCCCCTTTTTTTTTTTGTCAAACCGCGACAATTTGTCGTAAATAAGGAAAATATTTTATGCGCGAATGTGTGAAAAAACGAGAAGAGAGTGCGCATCATTACGATTTGTAATTATTGTTTCTAATTCAAAAAAAAAAACAAAAAAATTTTGTCATTTAATTAATATATATATATTTTCTTTTTGTAATGGAGAATGTTTAAAGTCGAAGATGGGTTCGAAAAGGATAAGTGGGGGGGAGGGGGAGGAGAAGGGGAGGGGGAACGGGGGAAAAGCTTTTGTTAAAAAGTTTTATATGCTTGCCGCAAAAGTTTTTAAATGTTTGCAAATTTATAATAGCCGGTGAATATATATATAAATATATTCTTATTTATAGTCAAAGGAAAAAAGGAAAATGAGAGAAAAAATTAAAAGCTTTAATTTTATACTTTGTTGTAATTTAATTTTTTTTTTTTTTTTTTAAACATAAAAAGAAAATTTTGTGTGTTGTTGTTGTTGTTGTTGTGGTATGTGAAACGAAAAACAAAATTTATTAATAATAATAATAATATATATATATATATATAGATGATGATGATGATGATGATAATAATAATAATCGTACGTAAAAATATGTATATGTTGTTTATGTGTGTCCGAATTCGTTACGCGTACTCACTTTTCTTGCACAAAAATGTTAATGACGACGATTTCGTCGTTTCGGACGTCTCATACCTTAAGGTATTAATTACCTTTCATTAATTGTTAAATGATAATAATAATAATAATATTAACGCGTCAGTATAATTAATGATAATTTATAAATTGTTTTTTTTTTTTCGTCGTATTGCCATAAGTATTAACTTGTCGTTTTTTCCCACCCTCTCCCCTTTCTCTCTCTATTTTTCACTCTCTCTTTTTCTCACTTTTAACTTTTTCTTAATTGCAAAATTATTTTAAGGAAAAAAAAAAAAAACGTACCAATTATTATTATTATTATTTTTTTTTTTTAAAGAAAAGCCAAAAAAGTTAATGTAAAAAAAAATTATTTAAAAAAAAAAAACTAATAATTATCTCGCTTGCTCATTATTATCATTATTATTATCCATTATTATTATTACTATTATTATTATTATTATGAAAACGTCTTTCGTATACATATATATATAATTAATAATAAATGAAAAATTAATTTTTTTTTTTTTTTTTTTAATTTTCGGCTTTTCTCGTTGTGCTTCCTCTTACTTAGTGAATTTTTTAGTAAATTTATAAATGTAATAATAATAATAATAATAATAATAATATTAATAATAATAATGATAATGATAATATTAAAATTTAAAAAATTAAAAAAAAAAAAAAAATATCGAAATGAATATTAAAAATTACGTACACGTTTCTTTTTTTCATTTATTATTATTATCATTATTATCATTTACGTGTTTATTTAATTTTTTTTTTGTTTGTTTTCTTTGTTTGTTTGTTTGTTTGTTTTAATTTAAAATTTTAACTTTTCCATAAAATTCTGCTCATTAGTTAATATATATATACATAAGTAAATAAATATAAATATATTTGTATTTAATAAATGTCGGGGTTTGTTATTGTCTTCTATCTCTCTCTCACTCTCTTAAGGAAAATTTATTTTTAAAAAAATTCAAGTTTTTATTTATTATTTATTTATTTATTATTATTATTATTATTACGTTGTTACATCCATTTTTAATATTGAATAAGCAAATTTTGATTGATTCCACCTTTGACTTTTATAAAATTTTAATATAAAAAATATTGATAAACAAAATATGGCGAGTGATAAAGCCGTTATCAAACTCAAACTCGAACTTGATGATTTTTCATTGATCGTCGTTTCTCCTCCCATTGATTTTTCATTCCCCTCTTCTTCACATTCTTTTTCCCAATCCTCGACTATAAACTCGGACAAAATTTTTTTGAATTTTTCATATCGACACCATTTTTCACAGCCGGGTATTGTCAATAAGTACGGAGGCACGAAACTTGAATTCCTGTAGTGCATTTGAAAGCATCAAGTTTGAAAAAAAACGAAAAAAAAAAAAAAAAAAAAAAAACCCTACATTAATAAAACTGCGACATTATCGGAATATACAAATATTTGTGTGTGCGTGCGTGCGTGTAAAAGAACAAGGATAGATTCGATCCTTGCACCCCCCCCTCCCTTCCCAAAAATGCACCCCTTTTCCCCTCCCTTTTCCCCCCCCCCCCATCATCAAATCATGCATTCTTGGCTCCAATTTTCAGGTATCAAAGACGATAATATTTCTTTGAATCTTTCGAACGGGCATAATTTTTCACAGCCTGGAATTTGTAACAAATAAGGCGAAACCGTCGATGAATTTCTGTAGTGCATCTGGAAAACATAAAAATTTCCGTTTAAAAATGATGATGAAATTCTTCTTCTCGTTTCCGGTCTCGTCTCTGTCTCGAACAATCGTTTTCGTCAATTAATTCCGGTTTTTTTTTTTATTTGTTTTTCTCGGTCTAATGGAACGCTAATTCTATCCTCTATCTATCTATCTCTCTCTTTCTTAATCGACCTGAAAATTTTTACGTTAACGGTTTTGCATTTCCCCTCCTTTTAAAAAAAAAATAAATAAATATATGTACAACAGATGATGCAGGAGTAGGAGCAGCAGTAAAAGAAGAGAGAAAGAAAAGTGCGAAAGAGAAAAAAGAGAAAAAAAGAAAAAGTGCGTCGTGCAATGACAAACGTGCATTTAAAAAAAAAAAAAACGTGCGTCCTTTAAAACTGAAATACAAATCGATCCATCGATCGATCAATCGAAAAGAAAACGAAAAGCCAGAAGGTAAACAAGAAGAAGAAAAAGTTAAAAAATTCGTTTTTTTTTTTTCAAGTTGGTATTCGTGTCCTCTGCGTCGTCTACGTGACTGAGACAACGTTCAAAAGAATCGAAAAAAAAAAAAAAAAAGCGTACGTACGGATACAAAAAAATCATCTTCTTTTTTCCTCAATTCGAACAATATCATACTTAAATATGGCGGACATTGAGGAGGTGAAAACATGTCGAGAGCTTGTAATATGTTTGCGATTGTCGTATCGTGTCCCGAATACATCCAAACTTTTTGACTTATTTCATTCGACATTTTTTTTTCCATGTTATCCAATATTTCTTGGAATAGAGGACCTGAAAAACGATAATGGATTATTATAAAAAATTATCCGACTTTTTCCGCCATCTTCCCCCGCCCCCCGCCAGCCAAAAACTCACCGATTTTCAATCTTGCTGACGTACGAGTAAAACAAGGTATTGCGAAACTGAGTGCCGAAAGGTCTTTCAAAGGTTGAGGGTATATGCCCTTTGACCAATGGGGCAAAGTGAAATTGTAAATTTCTTCAATGAGGAAAATATCGTATATTTCGCTCACTCCCCACACGTCGGCGATTTTATTACCGGATTTTTCCGTTAAAAACTCGTAGAGTTTCTTATGTTTTTCGTTGACTTTTTGAAAAAATGTCGAATTTAATATTTTCTTTTGTTCTCTATCGTATTTCGGACAAGGTTTGTGTCCTGCAAGAACCTGAAAAATACAAAAAAATTAAAAACAATTCCTCCCAACAATTTTAAGGAATCCATCTTTTTTTCCTTATACGTTTATTTTTCTCAACCGGCTCATTTGACCTTAATAATGAGAACAACAGCAGGGGATCCCCCCAAAAAAAAAAAGCGAAAACCGGTTAAACATTAGATAAAATTTTTCTTGCTGTTCTTATCGATAAGATGGGTTGATTTGATGATAGCGGTTGTTGACCTTGAAATCTCATACGTTATCAAATCAAAATTTCCAATTTATGTATATAAATATATATATATACGTTATCGTTGTGGACACAAATATAATTTTTTGCAAAGTCATTCGTTTATTTTGTACCCGAAATGATAATGATGATGATAATTACCTCATCCTCAACTTCTGGTATCGTGTGAACGGGAATCGGAGTCCATTTAATATCGGGATTCCAATTTTCTTGGGAATTTTCTGGTTCGTATAAACCTGCCAAATTACTATAGGCCGACATGAGCGTTCTATCATAGTCTGTCGAACGAACGTAAATGTCGTTTCTGTTGTATTTTTCCGGTAGAAAATCCTTGTAACGATTTCTCAACCATTTTCCAAGTTCGTAATGACCCCTTTTACCGATCTAATAAATATATATATATATATATATACATAAATTTATTTATTTATTGATTTTTTATGATTGTGTGTGCGTGTGCGACATGGTCCTGCATTAATTAATTATTAATTTAATTAAAAAAAATGTGGGAATGTGTGAACGTGTCTTAATATTTTTTTTTTTTTTCAATTTGCCATATTAAAATTTTTGTTTTAAACAAAAAAAAAATTGCGTCAACAATTTAAATTTTTTTTTTTTTAATACGTCGACTGAATATTTTAATTACCAAAGCATCATTTTATTATATTGTTTTCAAATCATTAATTTTTGAAAAGAAAATTTAATTTTGCACATCTGGGATTTTCCTTTTTTTTTTTTTTTTTTTTTTTTTTTTTTTAATTAATCAATACCCAATCGAACACACACACACACACAATTCAATAAACAATAAATAAAAATGCTAGTTTTAAAAAAAAAAAATTCATCTATTCAATATGATTTTATTCCTATAATTATTATTATTAATAATTATAAATTAAAAATAAATTTTTTAACATTAAATTTATTTTTAATGACTTTTTAAAACTAATTATAACAGATAGAAACTAATTAGAATAGATTTTATTTTAATTATAATTTTATGTATTTTAAATGTGTGTGTTGTTATAATTTTTTCTATTTCTGTTCATTGAATTATCGAAATTAGTTTTTTTTTTTTTTCATGCATGACACCTTAATATTATTTTTAATTTTGAAATAATGATAATAATTATATATAAGAAAAGAATAGTTTTAAAAATATAATGATAATATTATCAATTAGTTTAAAAATATCAATTTAAAAAAAAAAAAAAAAACTTTATACATTTTTATCAATAATTACATAATATTTTTTTGATCCATATGGTTGAGTAGTATTCATTAAATTTAATATAATATCACACAACATAATCAAATTATGTAATTTTTAAATGAGTTGATTATTTTTTTTTTGTATACGATTTAAAATTTCACTCCTGATAATAATTTTTTATTGCTCGATTGTGAATGTTATTTTTTTGTAATGAACACAAACACATGACTGGTTACCCATAAGATTTTTACATAATAAAAAAAATTTTTTTTAAATATGTTATATAAACTTACATCTGAGAGTTCTCCCCAAGGAGCAGGCCAATATGAATTATTCTTGTAGGGATCATTCACATATGTGTAAATAGGCATACGATCTCCATGTCGATAAAACTGTAACATGATTTTTTTTTTTAATAAATTTGACAATGTTTTTTATTAAAAAAAAAAAAATTACATATTATTTATATTTATATTTATAATAAATTGTTTACTTACAATTGTTGTAAATACTAACTCCCCTGAATTATTTGAATTACAAGGTTCAGAATGTATTAAATGTAAGCACATATACAGAAAAATAACTAGTTTGTACATTATAAATAACGTCCAAGCGTCAAAAAACAATACCGGTCACAAACTGATTAACTTTGACTCGAATCGGGGAAATAAATAATCACTTTTTATCAAATCAAAGTCCTCAACAATTTACATATTTTAAATAAAAAAAAACAATTTAACAAAACGGAAATCTATTAACTAAACCTACTATGTAATAAGGAAATAATAAAACGAAAAATTTAAATTGCCATCATAAACCTAAACATAAAGTTAAATTTTTCTGTTTGAAAAAAAAAAAAAAAGAATACATTAATAATAATAATAATTATAAATAAATTATTTAGAATGATTAAAAAGGTAGTCGACAAATAATCAATTGTAAAAAAAATTAATATATTTTCTCAATAAAAAAAAAAAAATACCTTTTACACACTATTTTTTACAATAATTTAGGTTCAATATAAAACCACAAAAAAAAAAAAAAAATTATGTGCGTTATATATTGTAAAATAATATTCTTGCATTTGTTATTTGTTTTAAATAATATTCTCAAATTTCATTTGACACGTAAATTAATTAAAGAAAAATGATTAAAACGTTAGCTTTAATAAAATAAAATAATTTCAATGTATAAAATATTAATTTCTAAAAAAATAATTAAAAAAAAAAAAATATATACACACAAATTACATAAATTACGTTACGAATTCTTAGCTACATATAAAATCAATTTAAAAAAGCGGTTAATATTGCCAATAAACTTTTTTTGTTGGCAATACTATAAAAAATAATTTAAAATGGAGGATATTGTTAAAGATGAAAATTTAACTAAAAATGCTGAAAGTAAAGACAAAGAGCAAAAAAGAAAAAGGTAAATAAATCAATTTATTTTATATTTTACACATTAATTTATTCTCATTTAATTTTTAACCTTACCGGCATGCTCATTGTTTAAATTTTAAATATTTAATAGTCATTTAGTTGTAACTTTTAAGTTGTGCTCAAGGTACAAACACTTTTTTTTTGACATTACCTTTACATGAAACAGCTTATCCCTCGTGTTTTTATATTTGAAAAAAATTATTTTTATAAAAGTACTCGATTATTTGTATTGTAATATATATAAATGCAAGTAGGGTACCTGAGGAAAAAAAGCATTGCATGTATATAATTTAAATTTGTATCACGTTGCTTATAAAATTATGGGTTTAAATGTATAAAAAGAAAATTATAAAAGTTTTGTTAGCTTGGCGCAGGAGGTGTGGTCTTTTTTTTAAAATTTTGTAATTGAATGAGTTCTTAATATAAGTTTTTATCAAAAATAATCTTGTAATAAGCATACAAACATTATCATACAATCATATCACTTTACATATATATATACTTTTCGCTGTAAAGGCTTTTAGAAAATTTTCAATTTTTTGAAATTTTGTTTTTAACTTGTAGTAAAAAAAACCGTAAAAAGGAAAAACAAAAAACT
>NW_002987875.1:426038-444636 GCF_000006295.1 Pediculus humanus corporis | reverse complement strand
TACAACCAATGAAGCTATCGAGCAAGTTAATAAAAGTGAAATTCGGAGTGAGCCATATTCATTGCCAGAACAGTTTCATTGGGACACATTAAATTTGGAAGATCCCTTGGTTTTAAAGGAGCTTTACACACTTTTAAATGAAAACTATGTAGAAGATGATGATTCAATGTTTAGATTTGATTACCAACCACAATTTTTAAAATGGTAAGTACGAATATAGACAGAAATTAAATTTTAAATTCTGAAAATTAAATAATTATATTTAAAAAGGTGGTTAAATAAATAAAAAAATTGATTCTTAGTAAAACATTTGTCATAAAGTAAAAAAAAATTTTTCCACCAAATAAAATTAAAGTTTTTCTTCATAGTCGATAACGAAAAAAAATAAAATTTAAAGTTAATAATTGAAATCGTTCAAATGCAATTTACAAATTTAAAACTTTTGTGAACTGATTTGCTTTTTCTTTTTTCATTTGTAATTTTTTTTAATAATGTATTTTTTTTAATTGTAAAAAACAAATTTTTTATTTTTCTAAAGGGCTCTACAACCGCCAGGCTGGAAGAAAGAATGGCATGTTGGAGTTAGAGTTGAAAAAAATGATCGTTTGGTAGGATTTATATCGGCTATTCCTGCTCAGCTTAGAGTTTACAATCGGTGAGTATATTTTTTTAATTTCAATGTCCCGTTTTCAAAATGTAATTATATTAAAAAAATATTATTATTTCAGTACCCAGCAAATGGTAGAAATAAATTTTTTGTGCGTGCATAAAAAATTACGTTCTAAAAGAGTTGCTCCGGTATTGATCAGAGAAATAACAAGGCGCGTTAATCTTCATGGAATATTTCAGGCAGTTTACACGGCAGGAGTTGTCTTGCCAAAACCTGTAGGAACATGCAGGTAAATTACATATATATATAATGAAATAAACTATATGTTTAACATATATAAAATTTACTTAAATTAAATTATTTTTAAGGTACTGGCACAGATCTCTCAATCCAAAGAAATTGATTGAAGTTAAATTCAGTCATCTTTCTCGTAACATGACCATGCAAAGAACATTGAAATTATATAGATTACCAGATACAACAAAAACCCCAGGGTTTAGAAAAATGGTGCCTGATGACATATTAGAGGTTCATAAATTATTAAATAAAGTAAGTAATTATTACAAAAAAAAAAACAAAAAAAATTTCATTAAAATAAAAGGTTTTCTTTTTATTGTTTTTCTTTTTTTGTCGTTCGTTTGCGTGTCATGCTACAATCATCGAACGGTTTTTTTTTTTTTAATTTGACTACCATCTTTTTTATAATTTATTTTTATTGCGTTTTTTTTTTTTTTTTTATAATAATTTTATTATTATCGTTTTCAGTATTTAGAGCGATTCGATTTAGTCCCCGTATTTACCGTTGAAGAAGTTAGACATTGGTTTACTCCACAATCTGGTATTGTGGATGCTTTTGTAGTACAAGAAAATGGAAAAATTACTGGTGAGGGATGAAAATGGTGATGACAAATAAAATCATTAAAAAATTTTTTTTTAATTCCCTTTGGTTTTCTTTCAGATTTTGTAAGTTTCTACACATTGCCTTCTACTATAATGCATCATCCCGTTCATAAATCATTGAAAGCCGTTTACAGTTTTTATAACGTGTCCAACAAAACGCCGTGGACGGATTTAATAAACGATGCATTGATATCAGCTAAAAATGTAAGTTGTTGTAAAGTGCGTGTGTGCGTGTGCGTGTGCGTGTGCGTGTTATTTGCACACACTAAATGGCAAACTCGAGCTAAACATTTTTATGTATGTTTTTTTAATAAAATTTATTTAGGTCTTGTAAAGTATTATTTAAACGTATTCCTCCGATTAACAGTTCATTTATTTCACAACATTTTAAAATTTTTTTTTGTATATTCAACGAATAAATTTGCAGCAAATTATTATTATTATTATCATTATGTTTTTTTTAGATGGGTTTAGATGTGTTCAACGCTCTTAACATAATGGATAATAAAGAATTTTTGGAACCCCTTAAATTTGGAATCGGGGATGGTAATTTACAATATTATTTGTATAATTGGAGGTGTCCGGCTATTTTGCCTGAAAAAGTAAGTCAATCATTATCATCATCATGATATGGAGTTGTCGTAGTGATTAGCAATTTGAAAATTAAAATGATAGTTTTTTTTAAAAAATTATGTTTTGTCAAAAACAAAAAAAAAAGTGAATTTTCGCTTCAATTTTATTCCTTTTTTTTGTTTTTTAGATTGGGCTTGTTCTTCAGTAATATAAGTGCACGCTTTCAGCTTCAGAATCCCAGTAAAATATATTTTGCGTTTTTTTTTTTTTTTTTTTTTTTTTTGTACGCCGACTCTTAAACTGTATATCCCAGTTTAATAATATTATTTTATAAAAAATATATTTATCTTAATATACTGAGTTTTAATTTTTTTTTTTTTTTTGTTTTTCAGACCCTAAAACGTTTGTTTTTGTTGTTGTTTTCTGTATTTGTGCTGTATGAGGGGAGGGTTTTGATATTGCGTTTAACCTATTTTTTTATATTGTTTTTATAAAAAATTATTTTTTGCGCAAATAATGAAATAAAAATTGACCCTGGACCCTGTTTACAAACGGCGGAAGAATTCGGCGTGTTCAAATAATACATGAAAATTATGTTTATAAAATGCGCATAACATTGATCTGTCTGGGAATTTTAATTTGATTTCTAGATGAGCACATATTATATAGTCAACCGTCTGACCAGACAGATTATTATCAAATTTAACGATTCTCGTGATTTTTTTTACTTTCTTCGCAAATCAAGAAACGTTTAATTTTTTTTTTTTTTAATTGAATGTTTCATACACTTCCGTGGTTAGGTTTTTTTATCGAAATTTTTATGGATTTTTTTTTTTTAAATAAAATAAAACATAAAAATTAATGTAGCGAGTAAAATAAAATGTTTGTAGAAAACCCTTGAAGTTTGAATTTAGTATAAAATAATAATTATGCATCACAAATAATAATCAGTTAGCAATAATGTGCTTCACAATTTTTTTTGCAACCCTGGGGGTTAGAATTCCCATTAATATTTATACGCATTTTTAATGACGGGTATAAACGATAATCGATACAAAGGAAACGGAAATGGCAACTTAATTTTGATTAAATTACGTCATGTGACGTAGGAAATAACCGTTTTTAAGAGAATGGCGTCACTTGTAACTTTATCTTCATTTTTTTGATTAAATATATAAAGTTTTTTAATTGAAAATGGGGAAAAATATTAAAAATTAATGTAAATATATTAAAATTATTATAATTTACATAATATTTTGGAATTTTTTTGTTAAAAACAACATAATATCGTGAGATATTAGACGTTATGACGTAGTTTGTATAAATTTCAGTGATTTACATGTAAAAAAAATATAAAATTAAACTTCTTTTTTTTTTTAGGTAAATGATGTTTTCGTTATATAACAAATAAATTAAAATGTTTTTATACGATTATTATAAGAGAATAGCCTTGAATAATTCAGCAATGTATATATTTAGAGACGCAATAAAAATTTGGTGAAAGCTATTAGTGTGCAACTACATACTTAAAAAAAAAAAAAAATTTGGGAATTTTTTGCTTGCCTCTTTTTTTTTTTTTTTTTTTGTTTTGCAATTATAATTGAATTTTAAAATGTCTAGACACTAAAAGTAGATGGAAATTAAAAAGAGAGAGAGAAAATTCAGACGTGATTTGGACGTTTTTCCTTTTTTTTCTTGTCTAACACGTGACTTCCGATCATCTGATGTTAAACTTGTATGGTATTTAAAAACGTAAGAAGGCAAACTCCCTAAATTATTTTGGCTTTTTTTTTTTTTTTTTTTACGGTTTTTTGATTTGTGTCGGTCTCCCACTTATTAAGCATTAATTTTTTTTTTTCTTTTACACAGTCTGAAGGCAACAGATGTAATTTAAATACTTTTTTTTTTGTTTATCAATGGCAAAGAAGTCTGAGATCCTGCAGATATTGGTTGCCAAGTGTTATATGCAAGCAGTTTCTTCCATCATAAAAATATTACTCCTTTTGGCAGGTATAATTTTTTTTAAAATTTTACTGACTGCTACAGTGAAATACCAATAAATCAAATTTTAAAGCTTTAATTATTTTTCCAGTTGTTGTTTTAAGTTCTGCACAGACTACTCTCCATAAAAAATTTAAGGGGAAAAAGAATTTGTTTTTTATTAACATCCTTTTTATTTAAATAATAAACCAGTTTAATGGAAAGTAAAACAAAATACAGTTTGCAAGAAAAAAAAGTGGTGTTAAACATCCACTCTTCAATGGTAAATATTGTTTTGTTTATATTTAAAAAAATTCAACATTACAACAACAATAATAATAATAAATAAGAAAATGCCGGGCGAATCATTCATGGTAGACTTGTCTAGGCAAAAAACAATGATGAGTAAATTCTTGCAAGGAAAGCAAATATTGCAAATACCTGTATAAATGTTATATAGAAAAAAAAAAAAATTATTTTGGTACAGACAACATTTGAATTAACAATTATTTTCCAGGTCTGACTGTCCTATAATATCAAGTTTTGTTGTCTAGGCATCACATTTCACATGACAACATTGCCAGTGATGAAAAGATTTGCATACCTAACATGAAAATAATGATAATTTACACATTGTGTTTTTTTTTTTTTTTTTTTTTATGCTGTTGGCTTTAAAGAACGTGAATTAAATATTAATTAAATAGAAAACATTCAATGCAATAATCAATTAATATATTTGAATGAGTAAACAAAAAACAATAAATATTTTAGGGCAACTTTGTCAAAGAGGTAATGATGATATATGAGTAATGAAACATTTATTTATCAAACAGAGATGAATTTCATTCAAAAAAATAATAATAATATTATATAATCAATAAAATATGTCGTACATTGATTTTATTATCAAGTAAATCATCTTAAATTAACAAAAAAAGGGGAAATTTTTGGTTTGAATGAATTTCCAAAATGGATGAACACAACCATCCACAGAGAATACACTCTTAATAATTAATATTGTTATTATTATCATTTGATTTAATAAACATGTTTTTGTTTTGTTTTCAGTTTACTTTTAAAAACATTAAACAGGTGAGTAGTAGTGAAAAAAAAAACTATTAATGATGCTTTGTAAGTAATTGAAACAAAACCTCCAGACATAATAATTATAGTTTCTCCTTTCTAGGTTTTCTGTTGTTTTTGCCGCCTGTGACCTAGAAACTTGAAGCTGGCAATACGAGGAGAGTAGTTTGAGTCCCGACTCCTAATTTTTTTTTTTTTTTTTTCCATGATGAAAATTCGATACCTTCGGGCTTTCATACTACTACTACAACACCGAATGATAGATAAGTCATAAAATCAATTATATCTTTTTTATTATTATTATTATTATTATTATTTCTTTATATAATGATGGTAATTTTAATATTATTAATTGGGGGGTACATTTCCAAACGTTTTTACAAATCGGTAACATTAAAAAAAAATTTTATAGTTTAATTGTTAACTTTTTTTGTTTTGTTTTTCAATAGTTAAAAAAAAAAAAAAAAAAAAAAGAAAAGTTTTCGATCGTACAAAGAGCAATAAAATTTTTTTTTTTAATTTTATGTGTTTGAATTAACAAAAAAAAAAAAAAAAAAAAAAAGGATTTTTTTATTTAAACATTTTCTTCTCGTATATTTTATCTGGTTAGTTTTAGTAACAATTTATACTTTTAATGATGAGTCTATAATTAACTTTAGTATATGTATAAATATATAAACATATATTATATTGGAAAATTAACAGAGACGAGAAAGGTTATTTTGTTGTTGTTGTTGTAAACAATATTATTATTATTATTATTTTTATTACTATTAATCGATTTATTATTAGTAATAATAATATTAAAATATATTTTATCGTACTTAATTTTAAAATGCAAGTAAATTATATAGTTTGATATTAGCTAAAATTACAAGATGAAAATTTTTGAAAAATTTAATTGTTTTGTAATTACGGTCTATATTTTTTATACAAGTTATTTTTATGGCTTTTTTTTTTTTTTTTTTTTGCAAATTTTGCGTTGTTCGTTCAAGGTATTTAAATATTATTGCAATTTTTTAAAAAGGAATTTTTATTATATAAAAAATTTGTTCGTAAATTTTTCTGTCGTTGTTAAAAAATATAAAAATAAATTTGTTTTAAATCGAATTTGGTAATCGTTCGATCGTTTTAAATTTTTTTTATTTTTTTTTTTTTAAACTAATATTTGTCCAAAAAAAAATTTAATTTTGAATTTTGTAAATTAAAAAAAAAAAAATTGCATGCAAAGGATTTAAATGAAATTTTAATTAAAAAAAAAAAAAAAAAATGCAATTTTTTTTCGAATCTCGGCCAAAAGTAATAAAAATTACAATTTTTTTTTTTTTTTTGTTTTGTTTTTTGTTTAATGCGTTACAATTTTAAATTGCCTTTTTTTTTTTTTTTTTTTTTTTTTCATTTTATTTGTCAGTAAAAATTTGGCATTAAATTTAGTTTTCAAAATCAATTTAAAATGTTTGTACTAACCTAATTAGGAATTTCAATTTTTTTTTTTTTTTTTTTTTTTTGAAAAAAAAATGTTTATTTAAACATAAATTAATTGAAATTATTTTTTAAACATTTTTTAATTCCCCCCCTCCCCCCAAAAAAAAAAAAAAAGTTTAAGCAAATTTAATGTAAAAATTATTGTTTAAATAAGTTTAATTAATAAAATCAATTTTAATTATTTTTATCATTAATCAAATTTATTATATTTTTTTTTTTCAGGTTCAGGAAAAACTTTCTTCGAGGTACACGAATATACGTCACGAATGGAATTATTTTGGAGAAGGAACAGGGAAAAAAAAATTTACAACAACACTTAAAACTTATTAAAAGGGGATAAAAGAGGATAAAAGTTAACGTTATTTTTTTTCCTGTTTGAAAAACTATTTTAAAATTTTAATTGTTAATAATTAAATAAATAAATTTACATTCAATTGTATAATATAATAATAATAATAATAATAATAATTAAGAAGTGAAATTTAAAAAAAAAAATAAATAAATTCTACTACTACTACGATCGTTTGTTATCATAAAATCGTGGCAGCAAAAAAGGGTTTAAATAACTAAAAAAAAATCGTGTGTGGAGAAAATATTGACAAAAATTGTTTAAATATATATATATATAAAATTTCTTTTGCGAAAAGGAAACAAATAAAAAAAAAAAAAAAAAAAAAAAAAGAGTTTTTTAGTTTGGGAACACCCTGTTTGTAGAAATAAGTTTTAAAGTTAAATCGAGCCTCAATCGAGCTGTTGATCTTTTAGTTTCAATTTCACGCTGATTCTGTTTAGATCTTCAACTTCTTATATTCATCATCACTTAATTTTCATATATATATATATATATAAAGTGTTCATCGTGCGTGCGTTTATCTTATTTATTATTATTATTATTATTAGTATATAAACATATTATTATTATTTTGTGAATAAATATTATTTTTTTTTTTTTTTTTTTTTTTTTTTAATTAAAAAAATTTTTTTTTTTTTTTGGTATATTTTGGTAAGTTTTCCCATTATCCATATTTTTTTTATTATTATTATTAATTAATGTAATTTTTATAATTTTACGTCCCGGGTTTAAAAAATTTTAAATTTTATTTATTTATTATAATTTTTTTTTTTTCGAATTAAATCGTGATTGATGACGTAACAAATTTTTTGTGATTTTAGGTGATATTAAAAGGACAATGATAAAAAATAAAAAATTTGGATTTAATTCGTTTTTTATAATTTTTAAAATATTATTATTATTATTAATATTCGTGATAAAAACGACGAAATGCCGTTATTTAAAAAATGGAGATTTATCAAATGAAATATCAAATGAAAATATTCATCAAACAACAAACGTAGTTTTAGATGATGACGTAGATTTAGAAAATGTCGTTAAAGATTATTATGATGATTTGTGGCAGTACATAGAAGTGTCATCAATGAAAGGAGGAGAAAAATATAAGAAAAAAAAATTTAATAAAAAAGATGACGAAGATGTTAAAAAAAAATTAAATTTTCTCGATTATGATTACATGTCTGATCAACCTTCTGGAATAAATGAAAAAAATAATTTTAAGGTAAGTTAATATCCTCATTTTCGATATATCGAAATGTGAATCTCGAGTTAATTTAATTTTTTAATTTTTTTTTAGATTTTACCACCCGAAGAAAAAGAAAATTTAACAATTATAAATGGACCTGTTGTAAATGATAATGATGATAAAATTCAATTATCTGATGTATTGAGAGCCAATAGAGAAAGGTGAGTTTTTTTTTATTTTTCACCACGACACTCCCCCCCCCCCTCTCTCTCTCTCTCTCACTAGGACGTTAGTTAATTGATTTTGTTTTTAAAACTATTATAAACATTAGTATTATTATTATTATAATAATTTACGTAGGCGAATTAAATAATTCCCCATAATAAATCATCCCTTAAAAAAATTTTTTTTTGAGGGTAAGTAACCATAACCAAATCATTGTTTGAATTGATCTTTTAAAAATTTATTGAGCAGATGTTTGTAAACTTATTTTAAAAACATTGTGTGTCAAAGGTAACACAAACACACATCAATATACAAACAAAAAAAAAAAAAAAAAAATTTATATTTATATATGTTAGAGATATTTCTAGAACATGAGTTATTAAAAAAATGTTTTTTTTTTTTTTTATCGAAACTTTAAATGTACATTTAAATGTATGAATGACGACTCTATTTATAAATTTATGTCTGATTGGAATTGGGAAAAACAAAACAAACTTTTAAAAAAAAAATAGGTTACTGCGATTTAATACAAATTTGTTTATCCAATATTATTATTATTATTACTACTACTATCGTTATGAGTATTATTTACAAAAAAAACTATTTAAAAACAATGTAAACATTTTTTTTTTTTTTTTTTTGCTTTGTTTTCACGTGGGCACAGACGAACAACACAATTTGTTTACAATATATATAAAAAAAAAAAGTAAACAAACAAATAAAAAGTCATTGATCTGTCTTGTTTTTCCCCCCCGAAAAAGCGTGAAAAAGCAAAAATGATGATGATGATGATGATGATGAATCGGGGAAAAAAAAAATTTTTAAGATTTAATCAGTTTTTGTTAATCTCATCATGTCAGATTCATCTCGACAATACGATTCATAAAAAAAATTTTTTGTTTATGTTTGCAAAAATAAATAATAATAATAATAATAATAATAATAATAATAATAAAATTGAATATGAAAATCGAAACCGATTATGCGAAAATGATCGCACGTAACTATAATTTAAATAAATAAATAAATAAATAAAAAATTTATTCATCATCGTTTAAGGCTACTAAAAACAAAAACAATAACAAAACATGTTGTTGTTTATGTTAAGATCAATAATAATAATAATAATTCGTCGGGGTATTTAAAAATCAATCGACCGGAAATAAATAATAAATTTAATACAAATTAAATTACCGATAATATTTCAATTTACTCTACACGATTTTATTTAACTATATATATATCATTTGCGGGGAGAGACGGGGAGGGGGTCTGGGGGTGAGGGTGGGATGGGGGGAAGGGGGGGAAGGAAATGAAAAATGAGGTCAAAAAAAAAAAATAAATGAGAGCTTTTTTTTAATTAATTTAAGACCTAATTTTTTTAGGATTTGAAAATAGTACTGATAAATGATATGAGATCAATTTCATCAGACGGGTTATTTTGAAATAAATAAATAAATAATAAAGTAGAAAAAGAAGGTAATTTTATGCTATTGGCGAGTAGTATGATGATGATGATGATGATGATGATGATATAGGGAAAGGAGGGAGAGAGACAGAGATAGAGTGAGACTTCCTGGAAAACCGATACGTTATTCCTGACAGTTGTAAATAGATAGTTGTTGTAACTTTTAATTTCATTCTTATTTATTTCAATGTGAAAAAAGGACAGACACGAAATCAGCATATTTGAGATGTAGAAAAAGAGAGAAAAGAGAGAGAAGAAAGAGAGAGAGAGGGGGGGAGGGGAGAAAGGGAAAAATTTTTTAAATAAAATATTATATATATGGGTTTCAAATGAATGGCAAACGAATTCGATCTCATTTTTGTCCGAATCTCTCTCTCTCTCTCTCTCTCGATTTTCAATCGCCATTTACAATTCCGTTTGTTTGTTTGTTTGTTTGTTTACACTTATAGTAGAATTTAAAACATATTCTAAAAGATATTTATATATATATATATTGTCTGATTATTTATTATTTTGTTTGTTTTGGCGTTGTTTTTTTTTTTACAGAATTTTCTAATACGCCGAATCGTTTTTTATTTTAAATTGAAATTTATTTATAATAAAAATTTAAATTTAAATTTAAATTTCAAATAGATTTAAAAAATCTGTTTGTGTTTTTTTTTTCTACGCGGAAATCATTACCTAGGTTACCATTTTTGTTCGTTTGTTGCAAACAAACAAATGATAAATATCAATCGAGTGTTTTCGATTATATCGAATCGACATTATTATTAGTTTTATTAGCAAAAACAAACGATTACGTCACGGGAATATAAATTAAAATAAAATTTTAAAAAATGATAATAATAATAAATTGGAAGAGAATAATAATAATAATAATAATAATAATGGGAAAGTTTTTAAAATTGAATTTATTTTATGGAGAGAATGTTTGAAAATGAGTTTTTAACACGTAATTAAAAAATTGTAGAATAAAAAAAAAAAAAAATTTTAATTGTTTTTAAAAAACAACGACAAACAACAAACAACAAACAATGAAAATAATAATAATAATAATATATATGTATATATGTAAAGTTTAAAAAAAAAAATTTATTGTTTTTTTAAATTAAATTATGGTAAAAATATTCCTTTTTTTTTTTAAATTCGCCAACGGTTTTTATTTATTTATTTTTTCAATGTTGGTAACATGAATGATCGATATTTTTTTAATGTTGGTAACATTCGATGATGACGTATTATTTTTTAAAAAAATTTTAATTTAAATTTTTAATTAACATAATTTATTTATTTGAAATTGTTTTACGTTCGTGAGTTTTAATTAATGTTACATATTTATTTATTTATTTATTTATTTATTTATTTATTATTATTCATCACAATTTGATTTTTTATTTATTTATTTTTTTCTAATTTTCAGTAATTCTGAAGAAGAATTCGCACAAAGGTAAAACCGAAAAACAAACAAAACAAAAAAAATTAAAAATGTTCGATTGTGTTGTTTGATTTGATAATAATAATAATAATAATAATTTTTTTTATTGATTTTTATTTATTTAATATTTATTAATAATAAATTTACTCAACCTTTCTATAATTTATTATTATTATTTATTAATAATAATAATAGTTTTGATTGTTGTTTTATTGTTTACATAATAATTGATTGATTTTTTTGTTTTTTTTCCCCCTGCCCCCCCCCACCTTATAAACGTTATAAATTTATAAAAAGCATGGATGTGTGATATTTATGAAAAATAAAACATATTTAAAATAATAATAATAATAATAATTAATTAATTAATGAAGCATGCGGAAATGTGGAATGACGATGAGTGATGATGCTTTTTTTTTTTTTTGGTGTCTTGTTGGAAAATTATTTGGTTAAATTTGTTCGATGAATTTTTTTTTCCCAGGAGTAAAGAAATGAGATTGAGATCGATAATTAATCAAGTATTAAGTTTTCGAGGAGGAAGTCCAAAAACAAACGAAACAATACCGGATATAAAACATTATAACGCATTGAGGGAAATATACGAGAAAAATATGAAGAAAATTAAAAATGAAGATTGGACGGCTTCGTATACGGAAAAAGTTCAAAGTTTTTATCCATCTTGTAAGAATTTTCTTCTCTATTAATTTTCTTTTTTCTCGTTTTTCCTTTTTTAATTTTGTTGTTGTGATTAGGTGACGTTCCGAGGAACACAGATGAAGATGTTTGGTTCGATCCATATTCTATGAATCTTTTATTCGATTTAGTTTATCCTAATCCACCGGAAGATTCGACAATTATGATCGTTTCTGCAAAACTTCGTTTATATAAACTTCCGCAGGTAGGAATTTCCTCCCCCCTCCAAACAAAGAATTTTCCTTCCTTTTTATTTCGATTGTGAATTATTAACGGTTGAAATTTTATTTTCGCAGGAAAATTTTTCACTACCGAATTCCGAATCTCCAAATACTAAAACGAAAATTGATAAAAATCATGGAAATTTAGGAGTTTTACCCGGTGATGAAGACAAACAAATTCGCGTTTCCGTTTATTGGTATACAAGATCCCTTCGTCGACACAGGGGTAAGTTTTTTTACAACAAACAACAAACCAAAACATTTTAAAATTTTTCTATTAATTCTTTTTTTTTTTTTTTTTAGCAAAAAAGAAACTTTTGGACAGTCAAATGCTTTCTGCATTTTCTCCAAAATGGGCTGAATTTAATATAAGAGCTGCCGTTAGAACTTGGAAAGATTCTGGAAGAAATTTTGGTTTGGTTGTTACCGTCGAAGATGAAGATGGAATTTTACTTCCGGCGGAACAATATATACAATCAATGAATTGTTCCAAATGGACGGGTAATAATAATAATAATCATTTAAAATAAAATTTTTAACTTTTTTTTTAATAAATGTTTTATTTATAGCGACGGTTCGACCCGTACCATCCATAATAATGGATAAAGCTCATCAATATTTCGTTGAAAATTCGGCAAAAAATAAAAGCGAAGAAAGGAAAGAAGGAGAAGAAGAAGATAAAGAAGGCAACGTAGAAAAAGAAAATGGTCAAATTTATCCATACGAACCCTTATTATATCCCATAATTGATTTACGAATGAGAGAAGTACCCAATTCGGAAGTTAAAAATTTAGCTTTGGTTAATTCAGCAAAAATGGCACTCGAAACGAAATTTTTAAATTTATCGAGGAGAGGAATTAATTTAACGAATAATAGTTTTGCAATATTTTTAAAAAATTACAATTTGGAAAGATCGAAACAAGAAGAAGAAGAAGAATCATCATCATCATCATCATCATCCAATTTTTATAAAATTGATAAATCTATGATAAAAACAACGGATTTGAAACAACGATTCGAGAATAAGTATTTCAAAATGTACCCATCGGTCTCCGTCGACAAATTAATCACAATATATTATTTTCACTCGTTCAAAAGAAAAATCAAACCGGATTTGATGAAAAAGAAATAAATAAAAAATTAAATGGCGAAACATTTAAATTAACTCAAACAAATGTTGAAAAATATGAGGACGATGAGAAAGAAATGCCCAGAATAAGACACAATAGAAAACAATGGTGAAAATGGAAAAAAAAAAACCGTTAAAAAATTTGTTTTTGTTTTTGTTGTTGTTGTTGTTGTTGTGTCGTTTGTCGACGTCATCGTCATCGTCGTCGTCGTTGTACATAATTAATAAATATTGGGCCTTCTCACGATCGATTATTTTCATATTTATTTAATTATCATTAACATAAAAAAAAATTTTTTTTTTTAAATTTAATAAACGAATTTTTTTTTTTTTTTTTTTTTTATTGTTAAGACTGATTAATATTTATTTAACAATTATTATTATTATTATTATTGTTTTAAACAAAATCGATCAACAAGAATTTGTATTTCTTTTAAAAAACAATTTTGTGTTTGTAAGTTAGTTTGTTTGTTTATATTGTGTGAATGAAAAAAAAAAAAAAAAAAAACATTTTTTGTAAATTTTTTTTATGTTATTAATAAAAACTTATTTATTTAAAATTATATTTGATTGATTAGTAAACATATCGTAGTACATAAAAAAGTTTAAAGATATGTAAATGATAATAATAATTTTGTTCTTTTTTTTTTTTTTTTTAAAAAAAACTTCAATTATATAAAAAAAATTTTTAATAGGTTATCTTTTATGCGAATTTATTTATTTAAAAAAAAAAAATTTTATAGTAAATTATATAAGAAGGACAATCACTCTTCTGTCGTGATTTTTTTTTTTTAAATTAATTAATTAATATATGTCATTATCATTTTTAAAAAAAATTATAATCACACTTAAGTGATTATTATCTAGGCGAGGAGTACTGATAATAATAAAATGATAAATTTTATTTAGAACTCCTTGAATTATAAAAAAAAAAAAAAATTCTGTTTTTTTTAATAAAATTGCTGATTTTTATTTTTTTTGTATTGTTTGGCATTAATTGTTTTTTTTTTTTTGATTAATTAAATTATTTTCAAGTTTTTTACTGTCAAAATATTATTATATAAAATTTAAAGTGTATGCTTACTAGTTTTGAATCGTGACATAAATTAATAATTATTTAAGGTAAATATCAAAACGAATAGATACACGTAAAAAAAAAAAAATAATAATTTTTTCCCAACGTTTTTTTTACTAGTAAACAAAATCCCCAGGTAAAATTATTATTATTATAACCTAATAAAACACTATCTTGCTTAAAAAAAATTTGCTTATCCTTATTAATATTTTATCGATTTGAGTTTTGAATAAAAAATAACGAAACTCGTGCTTCGTCGTTATTTAATTAAAATAAAATAAAATAAATCATCCAAATGTAAACATTCATTTGGGAAAACGACCGCCATAATTATTATCGTTTCACCGGAAACGACAACCGACTGACAAAAGCTTCGATTTTTTGTTTTCGTGTGTGCGACAATCGAGGTATGCCAACGCCATAAGCTAAACATAGGCGGAACAATTTACGGAAAAGAATCGATAAATTCGCGTGAGGTAATCACGTTGCAGTTGACCAAGGTCGTTTGAGCTGGAACATTCTCGAAAATGACTGACAGTATTATTATCACCTTCATCAGTATTATTATTTCATTAAAACCGTAAGAAATAAGTAAATAATAGAGTTGATATATATTTAATATTATTTTTTAAAAGTCAAGTGCTATTTATATATATAAATAATTAAAACAAGAGTGAAAAATGTAAGTAAAATAAAAAAGAAAAAATCTTTTCAAATGATCCGTTATTTTTAGCGCGTTTGTCGTCAGAGGTGTTGTTCGATTTCGTTCTTTTTTCAAACGGTTTTTTTTTTTTCAAAAAATTTTTCTTTTTTTCGTTGAAAAAATTACAATTTTAATATTTCGAGTGTAGAATTAAACGTGATGTTACAAACACATTTACCTTTTCGTTTTTATAAAACGGTTAAATAAGAACTTATAAAATAAAAAAGGGTTTTATTAATTCTAATGATAATAATAATAATAATAATGACTAATAAAACAAAAGTGCTTTTATAACGAATGAAATTTTTTTCTTTTCTTTATTTCATCGTTTTTATAATTTTAACGTTGTTTTACGTTTTACAATAATAATAATAATAATTGTTTTTTGTTTTTTAATGACACAATAAAAAATTCGTTACGTATGTAAAACACATTTTTATTGGGACAAACAATAATTTTTTTGTTAAATTTTAATTTAAAAAATTTAAAAAAAATAATCAAGTAAATGTGAGAGAGAGAGGAAAAAAAGTCGTTTATTGATTATAATTAAAACAGTAAAATTGTAATTTTTTAATTGTTCTTAATAAACCAACGGAAAATTATTTTTAAAAAAACTGACATATTGACTTTTTTGCTGATGGATGCTCTCTCTCTCTCTCTCGCCATTTTTATTTAACTATGACTCGTTATAATTAAACTTCCTTCGATTATTCGAAATTTTTTTTTTTTTTGGGTACCCAGGTACGAGTATCATGAGTACGAAAAAACAACTGGGGTGGGGGAGGGAATATTATTATTATTTTAAAAAAATCACAAGCGAAATGATAATGATGATGATAATAAAATAGTAGGAAACGCTATTCGAACAGGTGATTTCGAATTATTCAAACGACGAAAATGGCCGTTAAAAAAATCTTGATCGATATTTTTTTTTTTTTTTAAAAATGGCATTGAGAAATTTTTTTATTTTTATTTTGACAATGATAAAAAATTTCGAAAGGTCACGAAAAACAAAAAAATAAAATTTGCTGCAAGAAAATTTTATTTTTTTAAAAATAGAAATCGAAAAATTTTGGCTTCATTTTTAAACTGTTGCAAGAAAGAGAAAGGCACGCGTTTTTTACTTTTATTTATTATTATTATTATTATTTTTTGGCGGGATTCGAAATGATTTGAATGAATGGGAAAATTTGGCAATTTTAAAAGTTCGAATTAATTTAAAAATGTTTAACAAAAAAAAAAAAAAAAATTTCGACGAGGTTAATCGAAACAACAATTGAAAAATTTCAAAAAAAAAATAGTGATAATAATAATAATAAAATTAATTTTTTTTTTTTTTTTAATGTGAATTGTCATTTGTTCAGTAATTATCATCATTATTATCATCGTCATCTTCTTTAAAGTAGAATTTTAATCGATTTTTTATGTGAATAATTAGCAAAAATTTAAAAATAAAAAAAATTTATATTATTATTAATAAAACTAATTTTTTTTTATTTTTATTTCAGGGATCCAGATGATAATTCCAACACGTCAAAATCCTTCGGGATAAACAGGAATTCAAATTTAAAATCACCCGTTGAAGACGGTTCGAGTACAAAGGAAACAACCGTTAACGAAAATTCAATTAATGATAATAATTGTGATAACGACGATGGCGATAAAAAAATTAAAGGTAAGAAAATTTTCGTTTGTTTGTTTGTTTGTTCTTTTACTTTGGTAACGTTTGAAAATGATTATAAAATAATGTAGAGAAAAAAAAGAAAAGAAAAGAAAAGAAAAAGTTTCAGGTTGATTAACAAACAAAGAATATGTTCAGAACACAGAATAATCAGTAACGGAAACGAATAACAACAACAACAACAACCAAACGAGTTGTTATTTTAATTTTTCATGTTTATAATTAAATTGTTTTGATATCCGATTCTAAAATATTTTTATGCGGAAATGGTTGGATTGATAAAAGAAAAAGCAGACGAAATAAAGAAAGAAAGAAAGGCGTATACGATATTGACAATAATTTAACTACGAATAAAAATCATATGAAAAGTTTGCAAAATAATAATAATAATAAAAAAAAAAAAATTAATTTATAAAATTGTCGCCATTTAATTAAGAGTAATTGTCATGACGTAGAAACATTTCGACGGCATAAAAGTCAAAATAAAATAAATGGACAGATTATTTTTCACTCACACGAAACCCTTTTATGACTACCAACATGATAAAAAAAAGAAAAAAATGTGCTTAGTTTGATGAAATTTTTGCAACATCAGTTGGTATCATTTATCACACTAAAGGAAAGTGAAATTTTTTTTTTTTTTTTAATTTCAGACCAAGATAAAACGGTTATCAAAGTGCCAAATTGTAATTATGGAAAAGAAAATGGTGGCCTCGGTGGAAAAGGTTCAAATCCATATTTGAAATCACCAACGGATGAAGAAAATGAAAGTAACAGGTGAAAACTATTTCTTTTTTTCAATTTTATTTGGTGACGTTGTTATTATCATTATTATCATATCACAAAAATTGTCTTCTCACTTCTTCCCGTTAATTGATTATATTTGTTTTCGTAGAGAAAATTAATTGGTTTCTATTAATCGATGTTGATACGATGTTAAAAGGATGTTTTTCTTTCTTTTTTTTTTTATCAGCGTTTTATTTATAGAGTCACTTATTATTATTATTATTATTATTATTATCAACCGGAAAAAACAACAACAACACTAGGTTGATTTTTTTGACTGTGAAAGTTTTCGTACATAATATGCAAATTTACAATGAAGGATTGATTGATTGATTGATTTCGATTGATTTGCGACCTAGTAAAAAAACTAATAAGGAGGAATCAATCGTCAAATATTTATTTTGAATATTCAGGGTCGTATCAAAGAATTTTAAATATATATTTATATACATTAGTTAAATACTAACGTTTGTTTTAACAAACTTTTAGTCTCGTACGACAAAAAAAAAATTAATTAGTTGTTTGTTTTTTAACTTACATACATACATAAATGTTTGTACGTTTGTTTAAAGGGTATTCGAAACAAAAAGAAAAAATAGTTATGATTGATTGTTGTTAATTGGAAAAAAGGCCGTTAT
This sequence comes from Pediculus humanus corporis, assembly GCF_000006295.1. NCBI lineage: Eukaryota > Metazoa > Arthropoda > Insecta > Psocodea > Pediculidae > Pediculus > Pediculus humanus. The sequence goes on along the minus strand of NW_002987875.1, from coordinate 426,413 downwards.
TTACCATAAGAAATATAATGCATAATAATAATAATAATAAGTTGTAGTGAGTTTGCATTTTTTTTTTCACGAAATTTATTGGATGGGTTTTGGAATTTCTTTTTAAACGGTTGTTTTGAATTTTTTATTTACTGGTAATTTTGTTGTTGTTGTTGTTGTTGTGATGCGTAGTACATGTCGTGTTCTAAATTACATCCGTGTTAAGATTTTTTTCTTACTCCGAGGCAAAACAATTTTATGAAACATTAAAATTGACCACCATCAATTAATGTTGAAGAGAGATATTTCGTGCCAAGTAATTTCTTTGCCTTTTTCGACATAAATTTTAGAATTAAAAAAAAATTATTTCGAAACTATATATCCGTAATGAAAAAG
>NW_002987875.1:424061-425560 GCF_000006295.1 Pediculus humanus corporis | reverse complement strand
AAATTGATCGTTTCGGATACTTAGTTTAATAATTTTTTCGTTTAATAATCCGTAAAAAAAAAAAAAAAAACAAGGTCACCGGGCCCTTTTTGACAGCGGACTGCATTATTTCAATAATAATAATAATAATAGTGATAATGATGATGATGGTAAATTTTTTTTTTTATCAAAGCTTCGGCATTGAGTAAACTTACGCTACCGTGAAATTTTCAACGATTTAATTAAATATCACGTAACGATCGATCACGATCGAATATGTCGTGATTTTTAAATCATTTAATCGTAAAAAAATAATTTAACAAAAATATCAAAATCAAATATAATAAAAATTATTTATTTAATGGATTTTATCGTAAAAACTAACGGAATAAATTAATAATAATAAAATGTTTTATATGTGACACGATTAATAATAAATTTTTTGCGATTTTAGGTCTTAACAAAATTCCTATACAATCACTTAGAGTTAATTAAAAGTTATTAAATAATTGACGTCATCGTATTAACTTGCAAATCGGTTAGAAATAACATGCTTGGATGTGTACTCAATTCTTTTAATGATTTTTAAAAAAATTTGTTTTTATATGCAGAAGAAAACTATCATCGGAAACTTCTGTTTTTTCATATTCCATCGTTCCACCTCAATTAGTTTTATCCGATTGTGTTAATTCAACTCAAGATCTGAGCCAATATCGGGAAAATAAAAAAAGTTTTAGACGTGCATTGCCGGAAGTAAGTCCAATTTTAAAGAAAACAAATTTAAAAAAAAATGATGATAATAATTTACGATTAATTATATTTACAGATTTTTGCAACATGTTCAGCCACGAGCTTTCACATAACGGTGGGTGTTACTTTTGCGAGTACTTCGTCATTAATGCCACAATTGGAAGAACCCGACAGCGATATAAAAGCAACAAAACCTGATTTGGCATGGATAGGTGATAAACATTTTCATTTCGTTAATTTATCATCCGTAAATTTTTTTTGTAAAATAATTATTTATTTATTTATTTATTTTCAGCTTCGATAATATTCATCGTTCTTCCCGTCACGAGCGTTTTAGCCGGGATTTTAATGGAAAGTTTTGGTCGTTTGAATGCCGTCAAAATGTCTACGATTCCAGCGATAATTAGTTGCGTTATTATTGCTCTTGCTTCTGACGTTTACATGATAATCGGTGGAAGATTTCTTTTCGGGATAGCTGCGGGTAAGTTTTTTTTTTTTTTTTTTTTTTTTTTCTCTCAAATTTAATTTATTTTTAATTTACGTAATTAATTAAATAATTTGTATTTTTTTTTTCAGCATTAGGTACGAATCCTGCCATTGTTTACGTAACTGAAATAACATCTCCGGAATATAGAGGTGCTCTTATTAGTTCTGGACCAACTCTGACATCGCTAGGTATGTGGAAACTACAGGATCACTCTTTTTGGTGAGCCTTCGCTTATTCTTCATAACCTTTTAACAAAAAAAAAAAACCTTTCGAGTATATTTAC
>NW_002987875.1:421817-423418 GCF_000006295.1 Pediculus humanus corporis | reverse complement strand
GAAGAGGGAAACCATCGTTTTGGAGAAAATTTTCCGGCTTGAAAAAGCCGACGGGTTATAAACCGATGATAATAATGATAATTTTTTTTTTTTTTCAACAGTACACGGGAGTTTACATAACGATTTTTTATATTGTTCAGTATTTTGAGGTAAGAGAGATGAACGACGGGAAAATTACGATTCTAAACATAAAAAATAAGTTTTTTTTATTTTCATTATAAATTTTAAATCGTGTCAAAGTTTAATTAGAGTCTCTAGGGAAAAAAAAAAAAAAAAAAAAAACAAACGAATCACGTCAAATTTAAAAAAAAAATTATATCGTCACGCGATCATTGTCACTTCGCAAAAAAAAAAAAGTTGAATTAACAAAATTATTCGTGACTCGACAAAAAAAATTATTCAACTATTTGTTACGCGCCTGATTTCGACGACAGAGAAAAAACGATGAAGTATTTTTCTATTAAATCAATTTATTAATTTATTTAATAAGATTCAATGAAAAGAAGGAAAAAAGAAAAAGAAAAAGGAAATAATCGTTACAAACATAAAATTTTTGGCACAAATGGAAAATTGTAGGCCGTCAAACAGTCGACACACACACACACACACACAAAACATTTTAATTATTTTAAAAACCTTTTAAAAAACTTGGGAAAACCCATCTTGGAAAAAAATAAAATAAAAACATTAAATCTTAATTTAATTTATTAAAATACTTTTTATAAGTTGAATTTTGACATATTTTTACATTCAATATTTAAATTTTTCTTTTAGGCAGCCGGATCGAAAATGAATCCATTTCACGCATCAATTTTAGTAGGTTTAACCAGGTTCGTAATGTCGATGGTTACGGTTTATTTACTTAAAAGATTTGGACGTCGACCCCTTTGCATCACGAGCTGTATAGGAATGGGAACTTTTGCAACTATATCCGGTTATTACACTCATCAAGTTATACTCTCAGGTGAAAGTTCAATAATGCCTGTTTTTACAATAATGTTATACGTTGCATTTTCAATGATCGGCCTTCTTAGTTTACCCTGGACAATGGCGGCGGAAGTTTTCCCAACGGAAATAAGAGGGTATTCGATGATGTTTTAAAAAATAATAATAATAATAATAATGATTTTCATTTAATGTTTGATTCGATAATTACAGGATAGCTCACGGTTTGGTTATCGGTACCGTACACGCGATTATGTTTTTATCATTACAAACATATTACGACATGGCTGATTTTTTCGGAGGACACGATGGTCTTCAATGGTTTTTCGCATTCATGTGCGTCATCGCACTCGTTTTTATTTATTTTTTCCTACCGGAAACTCACGGAAAATCCCTTTTAGAAATCGAAAATTATTTCATACGTCACACGATATATAGAAAAAGTAACGACGAGGATGACGACGGTTACAAATCGAATTCTCGGGGAAATCAAGAAAATAATAATAAAAATTTAAAAACAATGGAAACTTTGTTGGAAAATCAAGCAGAATACGATACGTTAATTGTTAAAACTGATAAATTATATCCGCGAATACCGACGGAAGAAGAATCCATGATCGGCGGTACGGATGTTAGAAATTTAGAATATATCGATA
>NW_002987875.1:416009-421797 GCF_000006295.1 Pediculus humanus corporis | reverse complement strand
AATTCCAATAATAATAATAATAATAATAATAATAATAATAATAATTAAAATATATAAATTCTAGTGATTATTAATGTGAGAAAATTTTTTGTTTTTTTTTTTTTTAATTAAAACAGAAGACGATGAATTTGACGTCACAATTATTATTATTATTATTATTATTCAATTTTTTTGTTTTATGAGATTTTATGCATTCGTTCCAGGTTTTCACCCGATTTTTTTTAAAATAAATTTTTGAATATTGATGATATTACTTATAGAATTTCCCGAAAATGTGAATCGTTATACGATATGGAATTTCCTACAGGATTTCTTCCTGGAATTCGAAAATTTTTTAAAAATTTCTCATTATTGTGTGTGGTATGGGTGTTAACACTTTTCCGACGGCATGATCGGAATCATTTCCGGTTTCGAAATTGTTATATTTGAGTCCTCATTTTTGTTTTTAGTGTCTTTTCCGCTTGTTCAGATACTTCCATTATTAGTTTTTCATCATTTTCCGAAGTTATGCTTTATGATAGGATCCAATCTTCGGCTGGTACAATCTTATCGGTGTGAATTCGTTGATTGTTCAGAATTTTACCATTTCCATTCGCAACAGACATTCCAGCAGGAACACTCTTTACCTTATTCCCATTATTATTATTATTATTATTATTTAAACATTTAAACCAGATAAGTTTTTTCAAACTTTTACAAGATTTTTCCTTTTACGATGATTTTTCGAGAATGAATGTTTAAAACTTCTTTTTTTTTTCTTTTAACTATTATTATTATTATTATTATCAAATAGAATATTATTTAACTTATTAAAAAAAAAACCGGATTAATAAATAAATTATGTATAGTTTTAATTTTAAGTTATTTAATAAGGAAGGAAGGATATTTAAAAAAAGAAAAATAAGTCTCAACACAAATTAATTAAAATTTTTTTTTTTTTATTAATTTAAAATATTTTAAACAATATTATTATTATTATTATTATTATTAATAACATTTTATTTATTTTTAATTAATCAAATGAAATGAAAACATAATTAATAATTTATTTAGATTTTAAGAAAATGAAAAGGAAAATGGAAAAAAAGAAAAACGATTATCGTTTGATATAAGCTTTGAAAAGATTAAAAATTTTTTTTTTTTTTGTATACAACGAACGACGACGCCATTTTTGTTTTTAACTGGAAAAAAAAATAAAAATCGTTTTTCTTTTTTTTTTTTTTTTTATAAATTTGAAAATAAGAAAAAAATTATTATTATTATTAATTTTCATAAATGATAGATTTAGTTTTGTTTGTTTATAATTGAGATTTTGTATCGAGTTGTTTGTTGTTGTTGTTTGTTTCTTTAAATAATTTTTTATCATCATGGTCGTTTTTCGGTTGAATTGATTCGATTTGAGTGTTGACATCTCTTTTGTACATATATTTACCTTCGATATTAGCTCTTTCTATTTCCGATTCGAGTAACTGTCAATTTAAAACAAAAAATGTCAGAAAACAAAACAAACAAAACAAACGAGAGTAATTTATGTATACTTACATCTTTTAACATTTCTTTTAGTTTGTCCAATCTATCTTCTTGACTCCTCGTTGGTAACCATCTCGATGAAACAAAATTAACGGTTATGAGAATAACAAAACAAACGGCAAATGCTTTTTTCATTATTATTATTATTATTATTTTATTTTTTGTACAAAAACAAACAAAAATTTCCAAAAACACAACAAAACAAAACGTGTGACGTGTTTGTGTGTGTAACTAACTAAAACAAACAAAAAAAAAAAAATTAAAAATTTCACTTTAATTTAAAAAAAAAAAAAATGATCGTTTGTTGTTGTTGTTGTGGTTGTTGTCTTCGTGTGAGTGTTTGTTACCTTTTTGATAAATAATCCCTCACTTAACTCACAAATTTTCTTCCTGGAAACAAATTCAAACTGATTATTTTTTTCAATAATCTTTTTCTTATATATATATATACCCTGGAGAAATGTGGACGAATTTTTACTGGAGCCCCCCTTCCTCCCTTCCCCTCTTCAATTCTGGCACTCACATCGCGAGGGAAGTTAAGGGGGGGGTAGGGGGTAGGGGAAAGAATAAAAGAAATACCGCGCAACATCATTTGTCTAGACTTTCTGGAGATTTTATCCTTCCCCGCCTTTTATATATTTTTTACTTTTTATCCATCCATTTTTATTTTTTTATTGGTTTGAAGGATATGAATGAAATTTAAAAATCGAAACAAAATAAAACAAACAAAACAAACAAACAAACAAACAAAAAAAAAGGAAAATTTGTTTTTTTTTTTTTTTTTTTACAAATTTATGAGAATCGATAATTTTTTTCTTAAAATCTAAAAAAAAAAAAAAAAAAAAAAAAAAAACTTTACCATAATAATAATAATTTTTTTAAAAAGTTATCGCTATTATTATTATTATTATAAAAATTCTTACGGTTGAAAAAACAAACAAACAAACGAACAAACACAACAAACGTTATGAAAATCCTTTTTAATATAAAAAAAAAATTTGTTTGTTTGTTGTTGGTGCTGTTGTTGCAACGAATTTTTCTTCCAAAGTTTTTTTTTTTTAATTTTAAAAAATCGTTTACTGGAGAATGAATGACTGAATGAATGAATGAATGAATGTTTCGCTTATTAAGTTAAACATTTAGAGAATTTTTTAAAATTAAAAAAAAATGAAAGGATGGAAAATTTTCATTTTCTTTTTTCTTTTTTTTTTTTTTTGGATCGAAACCGCATTTTTATGGGGGGAGGGGGGGGAAACGGGGCAAAACGCCCAAACTGTACGAAACAAAAAAAATTTTTTTTTTTTGTTTTCTATGTTTGTTTTAATATTTTATTTCATTTAATAATAAATTTATATGTCGTGATATGGGGAGAGATAGAGAGAGAGAGAGAGAGAGAGAGAGAGAAAATGTAGAGATAGAGGGGGTGAGAGAGGGATAGAAAAGGGAACAAAAAATAAAATAAAATAAATAATTAAATGTAATATTTAAAATCGATATTAGTTTTATTGTTAATGCGGGGGTGGAAAAAGCGAGAGAAAGAGTATAAATAATGATAATAATAATAATAATAATGATAAAAGAAAATTTTCTCATCCTTTTCGTCCAATAAAAAAAAAAAGTAAAAAAAAAAAAAAAAAAAACGGATTTTACATAATGTTAAAAACCCGATTCGAAAGATTTCTGGCGCCGGTTTTTATAAAAAAAAAAAAAGTTTTCGGTTTCGTTTTGTTAAAATGACGTCATTATTTTCAACCGCCACTAAAGAAAAAAACGACGTCATTAATTTGGTTTTACCCTATTCATAACGTAATGTAATTTTTATTTTATATTTTTCCCTCCCCTCCGGATTTTTTTTGGTTTTTTAATTTTTTTTTTTTTTATAACAAACAAACGAACAAACGAATTCGCGCTTCGTTTGTTTTATAAACATTCGTTTGTTTACGAATTAGAATTTTGGAAAACCGACAAATGAAAAATTAACGAATTAAAATTATTTTTTGAGTATTTGGAAAAATCGTTAGAATATACGAATTGAAAATCTTATTTATGTATTTATAAATAAATAATAATAATAATAATAAGTGATTGTTCCAGATTTGAAAATTTTTACGTTCGAATTTGTAACGATCGCGTCGTGAAAAAAAAAAAACCGTTAAATTAAATTAAAAATAAATAAATTTTTATGTGTTTATATTTTTTTTTTTTACGATTCAAAGCTTTTACGTTTTTATTTTTTTCTTAAAAAAAAAATTAAATTAATTATTTAAATTTAAAAAAAAATTTTGGCGCGTCAAATTAAATTATTATTATTATTATCATCGACCGAAAAATGATTTTCTGGAAAAGGAATAAAAAGAAAAAATATATAAATCGGTCGAAATGTTTTATGTCATTTCCCGAGTTTTAGAAAAAAAAGAAAAAAAAAAGAAAATTTTCTTTTTCTTTTATTTATTTATTTATTATTATTATTATTATTATTATTATTATTATTATTATTATTATTATTATTTATATGAAAAATATAAAAGAAATCATTTTTTATATTTTTTTCGACAGGAAACGAAAAAGAAAGAAAAAAGTTTTTTTTTTTTCTTTATTTCAAAGATGGAGATTTCCGTTTTTAAATTAAAAATAATAAAAGAAAAATTTCTTTTTTTCAATTCGAATGATGAATGAATGAATGAATGAATGAATGAATGAATGTTACACGCTCGAATGGAAAAAATTTTATTTTGTTTTCTGTAAATTTATTTTTTACAAATAATTAAATTATTTTGATTTTGTTTTACAGGAAAAAGAAAAAGGAGAAGCCATATTTGATTTTGTTTTTGTTTTATGAATAACGTGGCAATGAAATTACGTTAATCTTTTTTTTTTTTTGTTTTAAACTAATAAGATTTGAAAACAAATTTAATTTTATACACCCCCCCTCCCCACTACCCCTCCCATACTTTTGTTGTTAATGCTAAAAATAATTTTAAAATTGTGTGTTGTAATGTCATGTCACAAAAGAAATTTTTTTTTTTTTACATAACTATATATATATATATATATTAATTTTATTTCATGACGCCATTTAGTCGCATTTAATATAAAATATAGAAAAAATGAAAATCCAAAAAAATTTGACCTTTTCAAAACTAAAATTATTTTAATCTGCATCAGAATAATGTAATTTCCCAAACAATAGTTAAGAATTTTAAGCGTAATTCATTTATAAGCGTTTGTTTTTATTGTTTAAATATAAAATAATGATAATTAAGTTAATATTATGTAATAAAATGCGACGAAAAAGTTTTCAAAACGATTTTAATGTTGAAAAAAGTCAAAAAAATATATTAATTTCGAATAAATAATACGACAAAAGAAAAATCATGTGATTATGACGTCATATGTAAATAAAACAAATGAATTTATTCCCCGTTCGATATATCGATATATCGAAAGAGAGAGAGAGAGATTTGAAAATTCATAGAAGGCGGTGTGGCGGTTATCTTCCATTGTTTTGTTTTTTTCCCGTATTAATGTAAGAGATTTGTAACGAAGCGGGATTTATATTATTAAATTGATTTTTTCGATTAATTATTAAGGTACGATAATATAATGAGTTAGAAAATTTTAATATTAATTTGATTTTAAATTGAAATTTTATTTAAAATTAACAATATCATTACAAAAAAAAAAAAAGAAATTAAAAGAAAAGAAATAAGAATATCGAACGCTCTATTATTCTGTTTATTTAATAATACAAGATGGCGCTTAATGATATTAATATTATATAAACAAAATTTATATTAATAATTTTATAATTATTATTATTATTACTTTTTTTTTTTTTTATACATATTTATCGTTGTTATTACATAATAGTACATCCATTTAAAATTTTTTCTATCTATAGAAATAAATTCAATTTACTATAATTTACAGAAGAAGCTCTTAATATAATAATTAAAATTTAACAAAAAAAAAAAAAAAAAAAAATTACAATTTATCTAAACTATTTATATATACATATATATATATATATATATATATATATATATATATATATGTATAATTATCAGGTTTTTTTCCCCTCCTTATTCTTTTTAAAATTGATTTTTGGTTATTGTTTTTCTTTTAGGAAATGCTAAAAAATAATTATAAATTCAAACAAACAAAAAAAAAAAAGGAAATTTTTTTTTTATGTAATGAAGAAATGATGTGATAGCTCTTTAAAAAAAGAAGTATGTAAGTATAAATTATAATTTGGATA